>NW_016163065.1:0-34713 GCF_001687245.7 Rhagoletis zephyria | reverse complement strand
AGATTGTGGGCTATTATTCAAATTGATTAATCATATTATGTACATACATACATACATACATACATACAGTGACGAACAAAAGTATTGGCGCAGAGAATTTCGCAAAGTTTTTTATTCTAATTTAATTTCGATTATTTTTTATAGAAATATGGTTCATTTTACACCAAAAAACATAAAAATAAAATCTCTAAACTTTGTGCAAAACTCAGGAAAATTCGTTAAATTTTCACACTAATTTGCAACTTTTTATTCAGATTTTCTAGATCTACGTACGCAGTTTCATAGCCCATTCAAATTTAGTATAACAAAGAGCAAGTTTGAAGTCGCTAGAAAATCGTGTTGATTTTTGGCAAATTTTTTAGTGGAAGATGTTGCTCATTTTCTCCATACTGGATTCATAATTCCAAAAAATATATATATTTTCTTTGTTATTTTTATAGTACGTATGTAAATTTGAATGGGCTATAAAACTGCATACTTAGAATTTTTCTAGAAAATCTGAATAAAAAGTTGCAAGTTAGTGTGCAAATTTAATGAATTGTCCTGAGTTTTGCACAAAGTTTAGAGATTTCATTATTACGTTTTCAGTTGTAGAATGAACAATATTTTTATAAAAAATTATCGTAAAATAACTTAGAATAAAAAACTTTGCGTATGTTGCGAAAAATTCACTGTGCCAATACTTCTGTTCGGCACTGTATGTAGGTAGGTAGGTACATACTGTGTCGGATAATAACTACCTATTAAGCAAAGAGTGTACGACAAAATTGGCTGGTATATAAAAACTCCTTTAGTAAAAAGTATAGCGTTGCCTTAGGGCCAGTTTTTCAGTGCCAGTTTAAACTTAGAATCAGGGTTGTTGCGAATATTCGCATTCGCAACTGCGGAACTTCCGCATTAATTTTAACATTCGCATTCGCTTTCGCATTCGCAATAATCAATGCGAATATTTTGCGAATGCGAATATTTTGCAAGTGGACCGATAAAACGTATATATGGCAAAAAAAAAATTACATATTGTAGCCAATATTTTTGCCCGTGATCGTAGGAGTATTTGTGTAACAAAACTGGTCAAATGTCATATTTATCAACTTTGATAAAATGTATTTTAAATATTATTTCTTAAGCTATATAACCGAGCTATGAATGGGCAACCATAAAAGTTTCCACTTCTACCTGACCTTTGACGTACGTCAAAGAGAACATAGTCCTTTTAATAATATTTTTTTTTGTTCTTTAAATACCTACTTTGGCTTCTTTCTTTATTATGATTTTTTTGGACCAATCTTAAAAAAAAAAAACTACTAGACACAAAAGAAGAAAGTGTGCACTGTAATTCTTAACAAAATTTTCGTGATTTGCTTTTGATGTTATAGGCGGCATACATGGTGCGTCTGACTCGTGAGTCTGTTTGGACGTGTTTGTGAAAATAAATATGTGTTAGTTACACCAACATGTCTCCCGGCATGACTCTGGATGATTCAACTGTGGGTAGTCGAAGGTGAGTCAACACGTACACAAATGATTCGCGAGTCAGACGTACCGCGTATGCCACCTATTACATTTATTCGTTTGAATAATTTCAAATGGGGCTCTTTGGGGAATTTATTTTTATCAAAAATTTTAAAAACAGTAGTTTTGTTTACTTGTTGGATAATATTTTTTTATAGGGATATATATTGGATCCTTGGCTAAAAACTTCCGTGGTAAAAGTGTCCTTTCTTTGCTATTTAAAGTCAATGAGTAAGCTCCTTCAATAGGGATTTCCAGTAGAAATTATCAACGTCTAGCTATAAAGAGAATCGATGCTCAAATAATTAAAAACTATAGGTCTGACCTTTAATTAGATAAAAATTACGTAACTATTTGTTATTCAAATGCTTATAAACAACGGGGGGCTTTAAAAAAAATTAACAATATTCTGATCCGATTCGGCTGGCAGCCACGACTTTGAAAACAGAATTTTGTTCAAAAATAATCTTTTTTTTTCCATATCCATCTATTTAGCTCGCTATAAGCACAAATTTTTCAAAGCAGTCGCAGAAGAAAGTATTAAAAATGAATTACAAATACTAAAATCGAAAAGTGCTCTAACGTTACAGGTTCTCCAAATTCTGAAACAACATGACATATGTATCTGGTTTGGCTTATAAGCGCTGTTTAAACAATGATCTCGCCATTATGCTAGTGTCAAGATGTATCCCGGGTAGTAGTATAACAAGTAAATGGAATGTTTATTAATAAATTATATGATACAGAGTTAAGTATTCAATTCAATGTCCGGTTATGGAACCGTTCCGCCTGGCTGTTCGTACCCGACTGATTGCTCGCTCGCTCTTCCCATTCTCACTTTACACTAGATTCTAGTTGTTTTTTACTTTTAGCTTACTACAAATATCGGTAAGTTATTCATTGAGGACTTAATAAAATTTAAAACCAACTACTACATCAAAAAATTAAGGTTTTGTTAAAAACCAGTGTTTTGAAGAAAATTTTAATTTAATTAGTTTAGTTAACCTAGCAGTGTTAAAAAAAATGGGTTTAGACCGGTATTCCTCGGACTACAACTAGTAAAACGGTCAAAAAATAAAAATTCGCTTATAGCGAGAGAGTAGGTTTGTTCGTCGAAAATCCAGCAAGAATTATCCAACACAAAAAATTACAGAGAGTAAGGAACAATTCTCTCACATGTTGAGAAACTTGCAACTTTCTGCACGAACGCAAATTTGCAGGAATTTGCAAGTTTCACTGCCAGCTGGTGTCCACGCTTGCATTTCAAACATAATAAATTTTTATAGAATTTTTAAAATTTCCCTTTCTTTCAGATGGACAAAAAACAGGGTATATGGTATTTGTTAGATAAAGAGCTATACTTTTATATAAAAATAGTGAACATTAAACAAACAAAATACAAATAGTCAAAACTGTTCAAAATGTTGAGTTGCTATGGTTTTGTCGCGGGCTGTAAGCTCAAATTTCAAACATCGCAGAAAAATTATAAAACATCAAGCAACATTTTACAACAAACTATTTATTAAGAATTTTTAGAAAATTTTTAAGTACTTATGTATGTATTTATAGACCAGTTAATTCTAGCTTAAGCAAGTGCTAGTTTCAATCGCGTTGATGTCAAATGTAAGTGTACACCTTGTTGTAATATAAAATTCACAATTGCTTTTATGAAAAATTTGTTTCATTAATTATTTATGAAAATATAATAAATGTAACAATCTGAATCTTTAACATAAACCTCAAAAATCAAAGTTTCACACTTCATATGAAGTTCACAAAAATGCAAACAATTTTCGTCAAAATTTTTATTCAGAATTTCCAGAAAATTTTCGAGTATGCAGTTTTGTAGACCGTTCAATTTTAGTAAAACAAATTGCCGTTGATTTTTTAGCATTTTTTTTGTGGAGGGTGTTGGGCATTTTCTTTCATATAAAAATAGATTTTGATCACGCGTTACAAAGTTACATAATCGAAAATTTTCTAGAAATTCTGAATAAAAATTTTGAAATTTTGATGAAAATTTTTTGAATTTTTGTGAACTTTATATAAAGCGCGAAACTTTGATTTGTATGCTTTATGTTATAGAAAGAACTATATTTTCATAAATAATTAATGAAAAAAAAATTGTCATGAAAATAATTGTGAATTTTATATTACAACAAGGTGTACACTTACATTTGACACTGACTGTACATCATAGACTAAAATAAACATAATAAATAAATAATCATAAAACCGACCAAAATTTGTTTTAGCCGCCCAACCGACCAAAGTAAGCTTGAAATACTTTGGAAACGACGGGTGACAGCTTCCAATTTGTTACCTTGATTATCTGAATGCCTTGTCGATGGCGATATGAATTTTTTAAACTCGGCAGCGACATCATGAATTTGTTCGAGTTTGAAAAGAAGAGGAGTAATCTTATCTGTCGCTAGAAAAATAGAAATAGATCTAATCTGGCCACGGCTACATTTTTTTGCTAGACGCGGTTTTGCCGTGTCTTCGCCAAAATTATCTAAAATAATTTGACAGCTGTGGTCCTTTGACTGTCGTTCCCAATGTGTTTCAAGCTTAAATTCATGCGACCAATTTTGGGCGGAAAAGCACATATGTATGTACATATCTGCCAACACCTACATATAGTTACGGTGGCCATAAATATGAATTGAAAATGCCTGATAACTTTTCAAAAAATAAACCTACATGTGTATGTACATGCATATGTATGTATGTATACAAGTTTAGAAACTGGATTAATAATTCAAAAAAAAATATATGTATATTTTCTTTGTTATTTTTATAGTACGTATGTAAATACATATCGTCACCTGAAATGCAAAAAGACGTAACAACATCGTAAATGAAATGAAAACAGTCGTGACTAATATTTTAATTTTTTTTTCATAAATTGATGTGGGGAGTTGTAATTCTATGAAATACATCATATAAATCAAAAAGTAAATTTTGTATTTTTTATTAGTTATGACTTTTTGCATTTCAACAATGATGTTTGTTACGTCTTTTTGCATATCAGGTGACGGTATGTATGTATGTAAACTTCGAATATAAATCACATTTTCTTCATCGGTATTAATCTTTTTTTATGAATATTTGTAAAATTATAATACAACATACATATTAGAATTACACTAGTTTACACGAAAAAGCAACCCCTGTAAAATGGTATTTTCTGGGCAAACTTTGGGTAGTAGAACACGAAAACAATATCCATTTCTTCAAAGAAGCGTTTTCGAGATACATATTCACAAAAAACTTTATGTCAATATCTCTTGAATGGACTTAAACGACCTATAGATCGAAAGGTTGTTGTTGTTGTTGTAGCGGCTACAACAACCCCGCCCAGATCGGTTGGTATCTCAGTCGTTGTCGTCAAGTTCCACTAACGGCAACCATAGGAAGCGTGCAGCTTCTGTGGGGTTTGTCCACAGGGACAAGGCCGTTAGGGTTGTCGGGTTTTCCGGGCATGCGAAGAGATGTTTCGAGTCGTGTGGGGTCTCTCCGCATGCCGGGCACTCATTCGGCACATCCTGATTCAACCTACTCAAGTAGGAGTTCAACCTGCTGCAGTAGCCGGAGCGAAGTTGAGCGAGTGTTGTGCGTGTCTCCCGAGGCAGATGAAGCTCCGTCTCGTCGATGTCCGGGGGTGGTATGCCTAGAACGGCATTCACAGGTCTAGAGTCTACATAACTCGAGACTGAGTCCCTGTGAATGCCGTTCAGGGCCTGTCTGTAAGCTGTCGGGTCCAGAGGTTGCTTAATGAACCTCTGGACTTCGTCTGTCAGTTCATATAGATGCCTCCTGACGTGCCTAGCCGAGGGCTCCTCTGCAAGCAGCTGTCTGCTTGGGTGGCCACTTCTGTGGCTCCCGATCAGGAACTGCTTGCAGAGCATTATATTATGCTCCCTTACAGGGAGCATTTGCGCCTCGCCGTGCGGGTGGTGTTCAGGCGACATCAAGAGGCATCCCGTCGCTGTCCTAAGTGCTGTATTTTGTACCGTCTGTAGCTTCGTCCACTGCGTCCTACTAGTCCCTGGCGACCACACTGGCGCTGCGTAGTTCAAAACCGGCCGGCCTATTGCCTTGTGTGTTGCCAGCAACGTTTCTTTGTCTTTGCCCCAAGTACTGCCGACTAGCGACTTGAGGACCTTGTTGCGGCTCTGTACTTTATTGACAATAGCGGTTGAGTGCGCAGAGAAGAAGAGCAGGCTGTCGAATGTTACTCCGAGTATTTTGGGGTTATTCACCGTCGGAATTGGTGTGTCATCGACGTGAATCCCCAGCGGTAGCCTGACCTCCTTCGTCCAGGTTGTGAACAGGGTCGCGGAGGATTTCCTAGGGGAGAGGGCTAGACACTTTGCAGTGAAGAAGCGAGAAAGTTCGGAGAGATAGCCGTTTACTTTCGAACACAGGTCATCAATTCCATTCCCAGTCGCCATGATCGAGCAATCGTCGGCATAGGAGACAATCGAGAATCCCTCTGGTGGTTGAGGGAGCTTTGAAATGTAAAAGTTAAACAGTAGCGGGGAAAGGACACCACCCTGAGGAACCCCCTGTTTTATTTTTCGCTGCTTACTCGTTTTGTCTCTAAACATTACCGACGAATGTCGACCACTCAGATAATTTGCCGACCACCGTTTGAGCATCTGTGGGAGAGAGGAGGCCTCTATATCTTCTAGTAGCGTGGAATGGCAGACGGTGTCAAACGCCTTTGACAAGTCCAACGCTACTAGAATCGTTCTCTCACAGGGACGGTTACGGTTAAGGCCACGAGTTATTTGAGTGTTTATGGCGTTAAGTGCTGTTGTTGTACTGTGCACTTTACGGAAACCATGCTGATGCTTCGCTGGGGTCAGGTGGTTTGTGAAGTACGGGAGTAGCAAGGCCTCGAGTGTCTTCGCTACCGGGGAAAGGAGTGTAATCGGACGATACGAATCTCCTTTGTTGGCAGGTTTCCCCGGTTTGAGCAGTGGGACCACTCTCCCCACCTTCCAGATGTCTGGGATGATGAGAGTGGCCATTGACAGGTTGAGGACCTCCGTTAGGTACGCTACCCCCGCAGGACCCAAATTTTTCAGCATCAGCATGCATATTCCGTCGGGACCCATGGCTTTGGAGGCTTTCGCCTTCCCGATGGCCACCTGAACTTCACCGCAAGTGAAAGCAAGGGGGGCACAAGTTGTTGGCAGTTTGTGCAGCCTTCTGGTCACTCGACGCTTGGCTTTGTCCACCGGAGGATGCAGTATGAACTGCCGGCTAAAATAGCTCGCGCATCGTTCCGGGTCCGACGAGGCATGGTCGCTGAAGGAAATTTCGACTCTGTCGTCGTGCTTCGTCGGATTAGACAATGACCTCACGGTTGACCAAAGCTTGCTCAAACCAGAGGTGAAATTACAAGTCTTCAGATGCTCCTCCCACTTCTTCCGCTTATGTACGTTTACAAGTTGCCGAATCTCCGCGTTGAGATCCCTGATACGGGGATCTCCGGGATCGGCCTGACGAAGGCTATCACGCTCATCGGCTAGAACAGCCGCTTCGGCAGGGAAGTTTGGACGTGGGTCCGATATACATCCTGCCGGTATGAAGCGAGCTGCAGCAGCAGTGATAGCCCTGCGGAACTTACGTTCACCGAGATGGACGACGGTTGGTGTGGGGAGCGCTGCGAAGGTGTTTTCGGTAAACTCCGCGTAACCTTTCCAATCAGCTTTAGAAAAGTTGATATAGGTCCGGTGTTTGGCGGAGGCAAAGTCGGTTGGTTTATCAATCGAGATGACTATGGGTAGATGGTCTGATGCTAGAGTCAGCATAGGTCGCCACGTTATGCTGTTTATCAGACCAGCGCTGAATTTACGTACATACTTTTTAATTCGCATACACTCCACCTGCCTGTGCTTATTGAGCCTGGGTTTGTTATTGTAATTTTACGCTGGATACAATTTTTTTCGTATCTGCTAATCAGTTTCAGATAAAAAATTTTTTTCCCTTTAAGTTTATTACTATTATTCATACTTGGCGTTCTATCTTCATTAACACGTATGTACGGCGCTGCCGACAGGGGACGTATACGTCAACTTTGGCGCTGGCATCTGTTGTTTAGGTCTACTACACGCATTTGGTAATCAGTTATTAAACGTTTTCACATAATCATGCTAAGTGGTTCAATTATTGAGGTGTGTAGTATGCGTAGAACATGAACCTGATTTGGTTTTAACTTTATTATAACTGATAAGAATGCTGGAAAAATACCTTTAGCGTTTCTTAATCTACATAGGTATAAGCGCCATAGTGCGTAGCGCCACCCAATACGTATATTTTTTTTTATTGTCGTTATGATTTGCTGGAAACCGCACAACATCGGGAAGAGCATAAATATCTGAGGAGGACGGAATGTGGGCCTAGAATGGCAAAGAATCACTACAGTTTTTACTGTTGGGATCTTTCTGGTTACGGCAGAAGCGTTCGAGAATGTCTCGATGCAAGCTTTAACATATTGTACCACCTAGTGGGTCTTATTGTGCCCTCCATTCTTCACAGCACATCTTGTAATGCTATTGTCTCTGCAAAAAGGGTAACTGGATAAGCAACAAGTTACGCTGCAGAAAGAAATAGTAGTTATGTAAATGGCTTATGCGGTTGGCTTTGGGTAGGCACCCTCATAATTCCCAATTTTTGTAAATCAGGGAGTGTAGTCTCGCCACTGATACCAGCCAACAAAGGGAGCCTTATCGCCCGATAACTCTCCTTTCCCCAGTTGTGAAGACACTTGAGGCCATGCTGCTCCCGTACTTCAAGTGTCACCTGACCCCTGCGAAGTCATAAACACCCAGGTAGATCGCGGCTTTAACCCTAGAAACACATTTTTCGTCGAATCTATGACGTTTATTTACATTAGGCGATTTTTGACTGGCGATAATCGCATGCAAAAGTTGACTTGCTCTCTACTTTGAGGCAAGCGATATTTGAATCACTAAGGCCATAAAATAACAAAAACAAATTTCTTGCTGAGGAGATATACATATGTGTGTACATTTAAAAAATTTTAATTGAATTAAATTTGTATATATTAAATGAGTTTAATAGCCGTATTTATTCAATTGCTATATTTATATTTACTCGCTGTTAATTCATTGCTTCATTGAGAATTCCAAACTTTATTTGGTGCTGAAAATGTTTGCCGATTCAATGAAATGTCATTTTCTGTTATTTTGATCANGGCGATTTTTGACTGGCGATAATCGCATGCAAAAGTTGACTTGCTCTCTATTTTGAGGCAAGAGATATTTAGCCCAGTGCGTAGGCAACTGGCTGAGTCAGCGGGATCGTCGGTTCGCATCCTACTAAAAGAAGTTTGATGAGGAAATGTGGTGATTTCCGAAATAGCTATCACTTCTACCATTTGTTCAAGTTATTGTTGCTTTTCCACAATAAGTTTTTCATTAAAAACGGCCTCAAGCTCAATAAAAATTGTTGAATATAATTATAAGGCCATAAAATAACAAAAACAAAATTAAAAAAAAATAATAACTAGAAGTAAGCAAATGAGCATTGTCCTATTTAAGTGAATGGGAGTGTATTTACAGTATCAGTCAATACAATAGCGTCCCCATTTCAAAGTGATATATGTAGTTTGCCACGCATGTTCATTTATTTATAATCTCGATATTTATGTATATGTGATCTCAAGTGTAAAACTTTTTGGAAAATTGCAATAAATTTTCACCCAAATTTCGAACTTTTTAGACTTTTTTTAACCGACTTCCAAAAAGGAGGAAGTTATCAGTTCGTCGGAATATTTTATTATTTTTTTTAATTTTTTATTATTTTTATTATTTTTTAATTATCAACCGACTTCCAAAGAAAGAGGAGGTTATCAATTCGTCGGAATAATTTTTTATTTTTTTTTTTTATGTTATGTTACCGCATAACTTTGGACCACGTCAACCGATAATTCTTTTTGCATCGGAAACGTAGTGTCTCAGAGGTGGTCCCATACTAATCTGGTTTAGATCCGATCATTGGATCATATATATATATATATATATATATATATATATATATATATGTATATGTATATATTTTTATATGAGAATTGAAGTCGGTTTTGTGTTTGCATGAAAATTACTTGTTGAGTACACACTTTTATTTGTAGTCCATTTAATTTAAGTCTAATATTGTGCAAGTTTCTAGTCGCTAAAAATTACCGTTGATTTTTTTTTTTTAATTTTTTCGCCGAAGGTGTTGCGGGTTTCTTCCAAAAAAATCTAAAAAATCAATGGTAATTTTAAGTGACTTGAAACTTGCACTTTGTTTTACTTAAATTGAATGTGCTACAAAACTGCATACTCAAAAATTTTCTAGAAAAAAGTTGAAAATTTGGATGAATTTTTTGCATTTTTGTAAACTTTAATAAAGCGTGAAACTCTGATTTATGTTATAGAAGGAACTATATTTTCATAAATAATTAATGCAAAAAATGGTTCATGAAAATGTAATGTGTAACGATTTTCCGTCATCCCTTGTCAAATTTGGTTTGGAGACAAACCGGTTTCGGTGTTGTGCCATCTTCACTGTTATTTTTCGTTCTGAATAGTTTCTGTATATCTGTCACTATTCATAGCCGTGTTAAATCGTCGTTGGTTCATAGTTAGGTACGTCTCAGCGGATTATATTCTTTCGTTCAACCAGTAGTTTCAGTTCTGTGTGTACATCCTCAGGTATAAATTAGCTGCTCACCTCTTTTTTGATTAATTGTTGCATGGATTCGCAGGTAGGTAAAAATCAGTTATTTTCTTTCTCTTTGTTTCTGTAGTTTGGACCTGTATTTCATTGTTTATGGTAGTTGCAGGGTTTCTGTCTTGTTTTGCGTATAGTAGCCTGAGTGGTTCGAATAATATATCAGATGCGGTGTTTATTTGCTCATTTATTATTTTTCCGACGAACGTCTTTTGTTTTGTATATCTCCATATTCTCTAATACGTTTAGGCGTTGTCCTTTGTGTTGTACATGGAGAACTTTGGCTGTCTTTCCTATTTTCATTGGCGTACAATGGTTTTCTGCCATATGGTTTGCGAAGTTCGATTCCGGGGTGGTAGAATGTTTTAGCATTTTTTTTGTTGTAGTCCCTTATATGCTCACGATATCTTGTTTTTATCTTGCGCCCTGTTTGTCCTATGTAACTATGTTGACATTCGCAAGTCAACTTATATACACCTTGCTTGTCTAGTGGGTCTTCCCACCCAAGCCTTTTCATTATTTTCCTTCTTATTTGATTTCTTCGTTTTTGTTTCTCTTCTTATCTTGTTTACTAGGCTCTTTCTGTATCCGTTATTTTCCGCGATTGCTTATATCGTATTAAGTTCTTTGCTGTAAGCTTCTTTTTCCAATGGGGTTCGTTTAAGCCTGGTTATCCGAAATCGCATTTGTTGGTAACCTTATTTATTTTAATTGTTATGTCCAAATAGTTTACTTTGCCTTCGTTTTCCTTATCCATAGTGAAATTTATATTCGTGTGTTGGTCATTGAGATAGCCTAGAATTTGTTCTTCCTTGTGTCCTAGCCCGTTAGTTTATCTATATATTTTGTTATTAAACTTGAAGTAGTTTTGGTCTAGTGTTACCATCAATGTGTTCACGATTTCCGTAGCTACGTTCTTGTCTGTTTTTTCTATCAAAGTTTTAGTCAAGATGGTAATTGTTTCTGCCGTTTCGCATCTTTGGGTATTTCTAGCGATTTCATCCATTCAATTAACTCCGCTGTATTCGTGTGTCAGCAACGATTTTAGATATTTCGATAGTTTGTTCATGAAAATAATTGAGAATATTATATTAAATAGAACAAGGTGTGCACTTTAATTTGTCGCCCAGTGTATGTATGCAGTTAATTTGTATGCTTCTTGCTGAGGAGATATACATATGTGTGTACATTTAAAAAATTTTTTTTGAATTAAATTTGTATGTATTAAATGAGTTTAATAGCCGTATTTATTCAATTGCTTATATTTATATTTACTCGCTGTTAATTCATTGCTTCATTGAGAGTTCCAAACTTTATTTGGTGCTGCAAATGTTTGCCGATTCAATGAAATGTCATTTTCTGTTATTTTGATCGGCTATAAATTTAATGGAAATCACCTAAGCTCATACATCTGTTAGCATCATTAATATATGTGACTGAAACAAATGACCACGTGTTGGTTTTTTTTTTTAATATTCGTAATGGTTTTTGAGCTAAATTTTCTTTGTAATTTTTCTATAAACTTACCGTCCAAGCTTTAACCAAAACCAAATAAATCACAGTTTCAAACTTTATACAAAATTTGGGAAAATTCAACAAATTTTCATCAAAATTTAAACTTTTTAATATAAATCTCTAGAACATTTTTGGGTATGCACTTTTATAGTCTAATGAAGTGCAAGTTTCAAACGGCTAAAAAATCGCCCATCCAATTTTAGTATCATAAAGTGCCAGTTTCAAGTGGGCTTTTCAGCTAATCCCATTGGGGGTCCTTTACTTAAATTGAGCAGCAATTGTGAATAAGCTGTAATGTGTCGTACTGATAGAATCCTGTTTTAACGTAAATCTCTTTTCTGATCTTACAGATACCTCCACTACAGTCGACTGCACGATCAGTTCGGAGAGTAAAGGACAAGAGTGTTTGGACAATGTCTGCCAGCGATTGAATCTACAAGAACCCGAGTTTTTTGGCCTACGCTATGTGGTCAAGGGTAAAGAAGACGAATTGAAATGGATTGATTTGGAACGGTCGCTTAGCAGGCAGCTGGAAAAATATGCGGCGAGTACGAAAATTTATCTACGCGTGCGTCACTATGTTGATCCATCGCGGCGAGACGATTTGACGCGCTACTACTATTTTCTGCAATTGAAGAGTGACATCTATGACGGAAAAATCATCTGCGATATACGCACCGCCATATTATTAGCGCTCTATTGTCGACAGGCCGAGTATGATAGTCATCAGAATGACAAACAGACAAAGGATTATCTGAAAAAGTCACTTGTATTGCCGAAAAATTTACAAGGTATGTAGAACATGACTGCAAGAAAGTAAATACAAAGTCAATATTAGTAGTATTGGGTTATGCTCTGCTACGTTACGTTATGTAATGTTATGTTATGTTATGTTATGCTATACTATGTTATGCTTTGCTGTGTTATGCTACGTTATTTTATGCTGCGTTATGATATGCTAGATTGTGTTATTTTATGCTATGCTAGGTTATTTTATGTTATGTTATGTCATGTTATGTTACGTTATGTCATATTGTCTAACGCTATATTAGATTATGTTAACTTCATTTCTTTCTTCTTTATCCGATATAAAGTTTCGCTCCCCTTCCAGGTCTAGCCAACGATGATAACCTCCTTGACAGCCTCATTATGGAAGTGCTGCAACAGAACGCAGGCATCCAGCATCTTCAGCAGTCTCAGGCCGAGGAGATGTACATACAGTGCTGTCAACAGTTGGATGGCTATGGCGAGGAGCGCTTTCAAGCAAAAGACACACTGGGTAATGATTTGCTGCTTGGGTTGGCTATCAATGGCATGGTTGTGATGGCTGACAATGGCCGTCAGTATTTCCCGTGGAAGGAGTCTCAAACGGTTTCTATCGACAAACGTACCATAAAAATTGAGCAAAATAAGGCCGATGGCTCCATTGTGGGCTCATTTATTTTTCCCGATGCCGATACTGCACGATACTTCTGGAAGTTATGCATAACGCAGCATAAATTCTTTAAACGCTACATCGATGAGGAGTCTGTTTCGTCTATGGGTGATGCAGAGAGTGCAAATGGCAATTCGCTGAGCGTGGGCGGCGGCGGTGGTGGTGGTGGTGTTGGCGTTGGCGTGTCTGGTATTAGTAGTGGTGTATTAGCTGGCACAATGGATGCTTATGCCTATGGTGACTTCAATGATTCACGCGAAGATTTGCTACTCGAGCAACAACAACGTGCCATTTACAATCCAAATGCGTTAACGAGTGGCGGTGGTGGTGGTGGTGGCGCGCTTACAGCTGTTAATCCGGAATTCATGTCAGCGCCAGCTCTACATCATGGCTTACTCGCCTCCACGCATGGTTCTAATGCGTTAATGTCATCCAATATTTCATTAGCTGCCAGCCATCAGTCTGGTGGTGGTGGCGGTGGTGGAGGAGGAGGAGGTGTTGGCGGTGTCGGCGGTGCCGGGCCGAATGGCGCCATGCATTCGCATAGCGTGGGCGCTATAGCGCCTAGTTGGTTAACGAAAGTGAGTCAGATATTTTTGTAACATGCTGTAGACTAAAATTAGTATTTACACGTTCGTTTTTCCTTTAGGAATATGGCCCCGATTATGCCTCGACGCAGCACTTGTCGAATAGCATGTTGGACACACGCCTGCAGCAAAGCAGCTCCTGCCTGGATTTAAGCAATAATAACGGTACTAATGTCAGCGCTGGCAGCACTTTTCACAGCAGCAGCAACAACATTGTGCACGGTCATCTGGGTGGCAGTGTAACGAATAACAGCAGCAACGTCGCATTGCACAGTGCTGACGCACATGAGCGCGAACGATTGAAAGCCATGTTGCCCACTTATCGACCTGCACCCGATTACGAGACTGCCGTGCAATTGAAATATCGTTCTCCCTCCAGCGAATTGCATCATTCACAAATGAACAATTATGCTAACTATCAACCGCAACTGGCATCAAGTGCCTCTGCTGTAGCTATGAGCGCGACGCCTGCAGCCAGCGGTGCCATTTACTACGCGGGCTCACAGCCTGATGTACACAATGCGTCAGCAATGTATGGCGATGGCGTGTTGCTCAGTCAATTAGCATCGCATCGTTACCCTGATGTCGCGCAGCCAGCAGCTGCAATGCATGCACAACATCATCACCTAACCGCAGCGGGTGTGACAATGTCACCTGGTGGCCATAGCAACAGCACCAGCGGCGGAGGCGCATATATTGATTTAGGACATCGCCTGCAATTGGTGCGTAGTAAACCGCCACCGCCTTATCCGGTCAACCGCTTGAATTCTTCATCAACACCTGACTTGGCGGTGGCTTCACATCGGCCGCTGATGGGCTACCGCGCTTATGTGTCTGGCTCCTCGCCGGATTTGGTTTCGAATCGAAATTTGATTAATTCACATTATCCATACGGCAGTACTGTCGGCAGCAGCGTCGGCGTGGCACAAACATCAGGTGGTGCAGCGGCTACAAATCATGCGTTGATTCATACTCATTCCTCCTACATGGGTGGCGGACACATGGGCCATTCGCAGTCTTATTTGCCGCATGGTACTTTCGAGAACTTGAATATGATCGAGGAACAGCCATCTATACTGTCGCAGTTGCGGCAGGATTATTTATTTTTGCCACATAGTACACAAAGCTACAACGAACACACTTCACCAACTCTCAACAGCAGCGCCAACAACAACGTTTACCGTCCAACACCAACACAAGTGCAAACTCAGCAGCAGCAGCCACCACTGCCACAGGCGGCGCAATCACAAACTCGTCCACAGCAGCACTTGCAAACGAACACTTCTGCTTCATTATCGCATCGCAACACTTTAAACGGCTCAGCCGAACCTATTTACGAGAATGTGCCACATGCGCGCTACGTGGCTGCAGAGCCAACGGTTCAACGCAATTTGGAGCAGCGCTCCTCAGGGTCTTCGGCGACCAGTGAAGCGATGCGTAACCGTACGGCTTCAATACAATCAGCCCCAGGTGGCATGCACGGCCAGCCACAGCAGCAAATGCCGCCGGTACCTGCTGTGCGCCATCATCATCACCAACTTCAGCAGCAACAACAACAACAACAACAACAACAACAACAACAACAACAACAACAACAACAACAACAACAGCAGCAAAAACAACAACAAGCGCTTCAACAACAACAGCAAGTACTTTTGCAACATCAGCAGCAGCAGCAGGCTGAGGCTGAAGCGGTGGCTAATGCTGCGCTCAATATGCATAAGTATGCTGAGCGTGCTGCCAGCACAGAACTGCAGTTCTTAGAACCCACACCGCCGCAACGCGCAGTACGTGCTGCCTCTGCAGCACCCGCAGTTGGCCATAATAGCAGCAATAGCCAGCAGGCCATGATGCAAACGCCGCCACCAAGGCAGAACCACCACGCCCACAAAGCACAGATTATGCAGAGTGCATCATCGGCTTCCTCCGTGGACATAGCTGCAGCTTCAGGCGCCAGCAATAGTGTCATACGCGCTCGCACAACACCGCCCACGCATGACGACTCAACAGACTCAATTTTGTTATCAGCGCAGCGCCAGTTCAGTGCCATGAATATATCATCAATTTCATCCAATGTCTCAGCATCGGGGGCATCTACCATGCAGCATTCTTCTTCGAAGCATCATCATCGCTCACACAATTCATCTTCGTTGTTGGACACAACCGCCAACTCCAGCAACACCACAAATAGCTCCAATACAACAAATTCTTCCAACACTACCGGAAAGGAGGGTAAACGTAAGAAAATATGGAATATTTTGGGGCGTAGCAAAACGCCGGATAAACAGAAATCTGCAACGCTCGGGCGCGAGAAAGCATCCTCGTCGAATGCCGCAAAGACGGCAGCTAAAATTAAGCTCGCGCAAGACGATTTGAATTTGATGCATCGTTGGTCGACGGGCGTTCCGCGACTGCAGCCGATTTCCGGCCAGTATTCAAAGGAAAAATTGGTGAGTAGGATGTGTAAAACACGTTTAAGAGAAGAAGAAATTTGAATTAATATCAATTTATTCACTAAACGAAAAATGTTTATATTTTTCCCTTATAGTGTCCCATACTCACTGAGAAACTGAACGATCCGCAGCTCTTCATCGAATTTGAAAGCATACCGAAGCGTCGTGAGTTGGCGCGCTACGACTGCGCGCTAATGGACGAAAATGCAATGAAGAATTCCGATCCCAACTTTTTGCCTTATGATGATAATCGTGTGTGTATCACGCCGACAATGGAAAATCGAACGGGCTACGTTAATGCGTCGCGCATATCGGTAAGGTGAAATGAAATTATTTGAAAGAAAAATTTTGAAACAGATTAGGGTTTTTTCTGGATCTCTAGATAAACTAACAACTAATGTTAGTATTATAAGACTTTATGAAAAGTGTGTAGTGATGTAAAGTTTTTGCAAAACCCTCTTTGCGGGTCCATGCGAATGTATAAATATTATAAATCAAAATGTGGTCAGTGGTGGACCTACCAGGTTTGAAGTCGTACCGATAATCACCTTATACGCAATGTTAAGAAGGCTTAATTGGCTCAAACAGCAGGATCACCCTTCTTGTGGATTGGGCTGAATATAGTACTAAGATTCCAATCTTTGGGCATATATTCAAAAGCCCGAATCGCTCTTAACAGCTGATACAACCGCCTAGTGACCATCTGTAACACCGACCATAACACGACACGCCCCAGGCCGCTAAACCTAGATATCTAAACGCGCGGATGTAAAATTGGTACTTTTGTTTGTTGAAGCGTTGCCATCCTGCGAGTTTCAGGGAACAGCAAACAGTATGGTCAATCATTTAATGGCTGTTATAAGCACCGAATTGATGCAAATATCCGCTGCAAACCCAAACGGATCAGCCTCTTCTACCAGCGATCGAGAGGTAGTGCGACATTCCCACGACAGCCGGTTCTACGTACCGGAATGACTCGGGTTTTACCCGACCAAGGGCTGTTGTTTCGGCGATCTAACCCCGTTTAGGTCGGCGAAGTGTCTCAGAAGTTGTCCGTCCATAGGGCAACATTCACTACGCATTCTCCTACTCAGGGCTGGCATCGAGTCAAACCCTGGGCCAGAAATATACACCTGCTGTGTATGCCGAAGACGTTTACACCACAACTCCACCTCAGTCAAGTGTAATGCCTGCGAGGGGTGGAGTCACCTCAGGGTCTGCTCGGGACTACGGACACACAGACAGTGGACCACGTCGTACGTGGCCCCCTGTTGCTCAAATAGAGCAGCCTCCACGGCAACCCACAGTCCGCCCGTGCAGCCCCACACACTCACACAGCAACCACACACAGTCGCCACAACACAACAACATACCACAGCCACCACAGACCACATAACACACACAACCGCACCACCACCCACACGCCGCCGCCAACAACTCCTGGTTCCCCCTACAATCTGCACGGTATGTCAGACCAGAATATTCCGTAATGTGACTTCAGTCAAGTGCAACACCTGCCTTGGCTGGTGCCACTTTAGGGAGGCAATCACCTCAGCAGCACACACAGCCAACGGCGGCAAGAACATACACCTCACTCACACCCCACATCACAACACGTCTCCCGAACCACATGAAGCTCCTCCAATTCAACTGTAACGGGCTACAGAGCAAGATTGAGGAGATAACCGCCTTTATGTGTCGGCATGGTATATTAATAGCTGCGGTCCAAGAGACGAAGTTGCACAGCAATTCAACTTTGTTGAATTGTGCCGGGTACAACGTGCACCGTCGAGATCGCGAGCGAGATAATGGTGGTGGCTTAGCGTTCATCACGCACCACACCGTGCAGTATCGTCTTATCGAAGCAGACATCGACCGCAGGGATACCACCCTAGAATGTCAGGGCATCGCTATCCGGTCAGGCGATGTCGAGCTCGAAATATTTAATATATACATACCCCCTGTCACCTGCTGCCCGGCAGGATATCACCCTGATATAGGTGCGCTCCTCAGAGGTGAAAACCGTATGGTAGTAGGTGACTTTAATGCGCACCACGATCTTTGGCACTCAAGCCTGTCAAACGATCGTAGGGGAACAGACTTGGCTGAGCAGATAGACGATTCGACATTCTGCACAATGAACGACGACGCACCCACCAGGATTATGGGTAACTGCAGTAGCTCGCCAGACATCACAATAGTCAGCGCTGGTCTGATAAACAGCATAACGTGGCGACCTATGCTGACTCTAGCATCAGACCATCTACCCATAGTCATCTCGATTGATAAACCAACCGACTTTGCCTCCGCCAAACACCGGACCTATGTCAACTTTTCTAAAGCTGACTGGAAAGGTTACGCGGAGTTTACTGAAAACACCTTCACATCGCTCCCCACACCAACCGACGTCCATCTCGGTGAACGTAAGTTCCGCAGGGCTATCACTGCTGCTGCAGCTCGCTTCATACCGGCAGGGTGCATATCGGACCCACGTCCAAACTTCCCTGCCGAAGCGGCTGTTTTAGCAAATGAGCGTGATAGCCTTCGTCAGGCCGATCCCGGAGATCCCCGTATCAGGGATCTCAACGCGGAGATTCGGCAACTTGTAAACGTACATAAGCGGAAGAAGTGGGAGGAGCATCTGAAGACTTGCAACTTCACCTCTGGTGTGAGCAAGCTTTGGTCAACCGTGAGGTCATTGTCTAATCCGACGAAGCACGACGACAGAGTCGAAATTTCCTTCGGCGACCATGCTTCGTCGGACCCGGAGCGATGCGCGAGCTATTTTAGCCGGCAGTTCATACTGCATCCTCCGGTGGACAAAGCCAAGCGTCGAGTGACCAGAAGGCTGCACAAACTGCCAACAACTTGTGCCCCCCTTGCTTTCACTTGCGGTGAAGTTCAGGTGGCCATCGGGAAGGCGAAAGCCTCCAAAGCCATGGGTCCCGACGGAATATGCATGCTGATGCTGAAAAATTTGGGTCCTGCGGGGGTAGCGTACCTAACGGAGGTCCTCAATTTGTCAATGGCCACTCTCATCATCCCAGACATCTGGAAGGTGGGGAGAGTGGTCCCACTGCTCAAACCGGGGAAACCTGCAAACAAAGGAGATTCGTATCGTCCGATTACACTCCTTTCCCCGGTAGCGAAGACACTCGAGGCCTTGCTACTCCCGTACTTCACAAATCACTTGACCCCAGCGAAGCATCAGCATGGTTTCCGTAAAGTGCACAGCACAACAACAGCACTTAACGCCATAAACACTCAGATAACTCGTGGCCTTAACCGTAACTGTCCCTGTGAGAGAACGATTCTAGTAGCGTTGGACTTGTCAAAGGCGTTTGACACCGTCTGCCATTCCACGCTACTGGAAGATATAGAGGCCTCCTCTCTCCCACAGAGGCTCAAACGGTGGTCGGCAAATTATCTAAGTGGTCGACATTCGTCGGTAATGTTCAGAGACAAAACGAGTAAGCAGCGAAAAATAAAACAGGGGGTTCCTCAGGGTGGTGTCCTTTCCCCGCTACTGTTTAACTTTTATATTTCAAAGCTCCCTCAACCACCAGAGGGAGTCTCGATTGTCTCCTATGCCGACGATTGCTCGATTATGGCGACTGGGAATGGAATTGATGACCTGTGTTCGAAAGTAAACGGCTATCTCTCCGAACTTTCTCGCTTCTTCACTGCAAAGTGTCTAGCCCTCTCCCCTACGAAATCCTCCGCGACCCTGTTCACAACCTGGACGAAGGAGGTCAGGCTACCGCTGGGGATTCACGTCGATGACACACCAATTCCGACGGTGAATAACCCCAAAATACTCGGAGTAACATTCGACAGCCTGCTCTCCTTCTCTGCGCACTCAACCGCTATTGTCAATAAAGTACAGAGCCGCAACAAGGTCCTCAAGTCGCTAGCCGGCAGTACTTGGGGCAAAGACAAAGAAACGTTGCTGGCAACATACAAGGCAATAGGCCGGCCGGTCTTGAACTACGCAGCGCCAGTGTGGTCGCCTGGGACTAGTAGGACGCAGTGGACGAAGCTACAGACCGCACAAAACACCGCACTGAGGACAGCGACGGGATGCCTCTTGATGACGCCTGAACACCACCTGCACGGCGAGGCGCAAATGCTCCCGGTAAAGGAGCACAATATAATGCTCTGCAAGCAGTTCCTGATCGGGAGCCACAGAAGTGGCCACCCGAGCAGACAGCTGCTTGCAGAGGAGCCCTCGCCTAGGCACGTCAGGAGGCATCTATATGAACTAACGGACGAAGTCCAGAGGTTCATTAAGCAACCTCTGGACCCGACAGCCTACAGACAGGCCTTGAACGGCATTCACAGGGACTCAGTCTCGAGTTATGTAGACTCTAGACCTGTGAATGCCGTTCTAGGCACACCACCCCCGGACATTGACGAGACGGAGCTTCGTCTGCCTCGGGAGACGCGCACTACACTTGCACAACTTCGCTCCGGCTACTGCAGCAGGTTAAACTCCTACTTGAGTAGGCTGAATGAGGATGTGCCTAACTAATGTCCGGCATGCGGAGAGACCCCACATGACTCGAAACATCTCTTCGCATGCCCGGCAAACCCGACATCCCTAACGACCTTGTCCTTATGGGCAAACCCCGCAGGAGCTGCACGCTTCCTAGAGTTGCCGTTAGTGGAACTTGACGACAACGACTGAGACACCAACCGATCTGGGCGGGGTTGTTGTAGCCGCTACAACAACAACAACAAGGTAGTGCCGACTTCGCAGTATGAGGGAGAAAGGCTTGAAGAGAAGAAGGGACCGTGCCCAGATGGTATACCTAATAAAGCTCTAAAGATGGCATTAAATCACTTGACATCTCAGTTCTCAAAGCTATTTAACACATCTTCGCTGAGGATGGGGCGGCATCGCAGACAACCATTTCGACTTCAGGAATGGATGGATCGACAGTAGCGCCGATTCAACGGCGGTCAAACTGGCACGTGAAGCTATAAGCGTTAAAAGGTGGCTGGGGGAGCAAAGGAGTACTGCTTAAACTTAACGCTTGACTCAAGGAATGCCCTTAATCTTGCCAAATAAGCTAAAATATTTAGATAGACAATTTGAAAATGGCATATATCGGACTATTTACGTACACTTATACGAAATTATTTCCACTGGCGAACATTGCTGTATGAAACAGAAGAAGGATGTAGAAGGGCCGAAATCACTGCTTGGACCATTTCTGTGGAATATTATGTATGATGAGGTCCTTAAAGTGCAGCTACCGGCTGTGCAGCGTAATAGTCTTTGCATATGGCATTGCTGGGGTGGTAAGGCGATGGCGTTAGTCACATTAGTAATGACCTGACTAGGCAGCGTTGGACCTTACGGATCATAGAACGGAAACAGTACTGATATCGAGCAGATAAAGCTAGAAAACTTGGAATTGAGCATAGATAGTCATATTGTCTCGACCAAAGCCTCAATAAAGTAGCACGACGTGATGTTTCGACAAAATACAGCAGTATCAAGGATAAGCATGTGAAGTGATGTCATGTTATGTGTATTATCACGTGATGGCGATTATTATATTGATAACAATATCGATAACTATCGCTAAATATATCGATAAATATACCGATTATAATACAATCTATAAACATAACGATTGCAAAGTCGATAAATATATCGATAACGATATCGATTATTACATCGATAGCAATATCGATAAAAATATCGATAGCAATGTCGATTAATATATAAAAAATATCGATTAATATATTGATTTCAATATCGTTAAGAGTATCGCTAAATTTCTTGATATATATAACAATAAAAATATCGATTATCGCAATTCTAAAGCGTTGGAAAATATTATATTCGGATCTTAATTGCACTCTTGATGTCTTTGATCAGATTTCCATCTTTGTCGTTGGATGAATTTATAGGGTCACATAGTGTTTAAATTTTGTGTACAAATATATATTTACATATATGCAGTTCCGAATATGATGCATATCGGACTATATATACATATATGTATGCCGCTTCTACATGCATATTGACTCCAGCGCCATCTACTTAATTTTTTTTTATTTACAAAGACATTATTTAATACGACTTCGAATATAGTTCTTGTTTCAAGAAAGCAGTATTAAATATAGTGCAAAATTGTTATAGAAAACATTTTAATCTTTAAGCTTCTACCTGTACGGTCTTTAATGAGATTACTAAAAAATTGTTCTTAGAGGGTTCTTTAGAAACATGTTCCTTGTATACTTGGTTTGGTTACTGCACTACTTGACCTTAAAAAAAGTTGCGCCTCTATAAAATAATAATTGGTTCCTTTTCCAGGCCACAGTTGGCACAAAACAACGCTTCTACATAATCGCCCAATCACCACAGGAAGAGTTGACCACACGCATTTTCTGGCAATGTGTTTGGGAAGCAGACGTCTACTTGATTGTGCAGCTGTCGGAAGGCTTAAACTATATGCCACCAAATAGCAATCAGCGGCTCGAGTTTGGACAAGTACGTGAGGCTATTATTTGCTGTATTTTCTCTATTTACTTAAGCTAAACATTTCTTTGTTTCCCTACACGTACATNAAATAGCAATCAGCGGCTCGAGTTTGGACAAGTACGTGAGGCTATTATTTACTGTATTTTCTCTATTTACTTAAGCTAAAACTTTTCTTTGTTTCCCTACACGTACAATTTTTTAGTTCCAAGTGTATCAGGAATTCTCACAAACCACAGATCGTTGCATCACCAGCAAACTACGTCTATTTCACATACAATCGCGTCGTTATCGTTCCGTTTGGCATTTGAACTACACCAATTGGGGCGAACAGAATTGTCCGCGTGAGGTCAATCACTTTTTAGACTTTCTCGAGGAATTGAATTCAGTGCGTATGGCTTCGATTAACGAAGTACCGCCTGGCCATAATACCAATCCGCCAGTGCTTATACATTGTTTGGAAGGTGGTGGACGTTCGGGCGTCACGTTGACCGCTGATTTGCTACTCTATACGCTGGATCATAATGAGGTGAGGCGTGCGTTGGTGTATTTATTCAAATTTTAGCATTAAATTCAATATACATTTCCTTTTCCTTCCTCTCTCTCGTCGCAGGATTTGGATATACCACGCGTTATTGGTCAATTACGTCATCAACGTGATAGCATCATACCGTCCTTAGCGCAGTATAAATTCATATATAGTTTACTTATAACATATCTTAAGCGTACGCGTTTGATTTGAGCGCCAATTGCAATTCGCTTTGACTTCAAATCACTTCCCCCACTCTTGTGGCCATTATTACGAAATTTACGCAATTCTAAATTGCAATAGTTTTAAATTAAGAGCAAAAAAAAACCGAAAAAAATAAAGCGTGTCGCAATTTACAACTAAGCATGTTAAAGTTAAGAAACGATATTTATATTTTTACAAAACAAATGTAAGCAAAAAAAGAGAAAAAGAAAAACATAATTGAAACACAATGCAGTGAACGAACAACTAATAATATGCGATAAACTAGCAACTAAGTAGCATTGTATACAACCTATTTTATTACATACATACATACTAACATACATATTACATATATGGTGCTTCCATCTAATTAAAACAAGTGACGATGCCACTCGTTAAACTAAAATACATAACGTCCACACAAAGTTTGGTTAAAAATGGTCTGTTTTCACTGCAACAGTCGAGTTTTGCATTAAGGCATTTGAAAACTGCCATTAAAGGTTGAAAATTTAATAATCGGTTGTATTGAACTGATCTGTATTGTTATACATATTGTATTTTTTGAAGATTTGAAGACAAGTGTTAGGTATTTCATGCAACTTCCATATCGTTATGCATCAAAGTTTCAACTTATAAATTGCACACATACATATCTTGTTACTCTACACTTCATATCATTGAAAAACTTCAATTAGGCATTATTTTTAAATTGTTTATGAGCTTTTGAGAAGCTTACTGAACAACATATGTAAATCGCATGTATCATGTTTTTTTTTCTTGTTACACTTTAAGGTTTTGAGCCTGCTATGTCTGATGTATTCTATGCATGTATGTATGTAGGTAGTGTTTAATATAAGTGCAAAAGTAAGTGCCTCCAGCTGCATTGGCAGCTCATTTAAGTAGACAACAAATTTATTATAATATGTATGCTAACTATAAAAAATATTTTTAATTTTTTTTTTTTTTTTTAATTTTGGCAGCATGGAGGATGGTATTGTGACAGAAAAAATAATGACTTATTAGAACGAACGAAGCGTAGTATATCATTGTAGTCAGTCAGTTTTATTTGCACAAAAGCAATATTTTATTGCTTTTGTTGTAATTCATATATTATAAATTTATCATAAGAAAAATTAACAATAAATGATATCATTCATTAACAATGGAACGCTGTGTTTGAGTCTCCCACACTGTATAACGAAAAAATGCAATTTGATTTCATGCTTCCTTGACCGCAGTTTCCCGGGCTGATCTGGTGTTGGTCGGACAGTCCACCTTGCTTAGGAAAAGTCGTTGCTGTTGTTGTTTTAAGAGTGTTCTCTCAAACTGATTTGTGTTAGTAGTCATCTTTTCCATGCAACTCTTCCTCTCTGTATCTCGAGCGCTTCTGGTCTGAGGTGGACATATGTACGTATACATATGTATATATTCGTAAGATCTACGAAAATGCGATCACTGAATACGAATTCCTATAAACGCATGCATTCAATGTACATACGTACATACATATATGCTACGTTCGTAGCTATTCGAATTCAGTGATAGTATTGTCGTAGCTTTCACGAAAAATTGGACTAGGATGGATTCAGTGATAGCCCTGACAGATGGGCGGCGTTATGTAGGTCATGATGGACAGGCGTCTGTAAGATCAAGATCTAGCTTGCTCTGCTGGGCAAGCTGACTGAATTGGCTGGCTAATTTATCCCCTCATGCGGCGTCCAATCGTATCGGTATATATATGTATGTCTCGATTCACCGAAGCTAAGCGATTTCCTCTTCCAGATGATTTAGGCATGTAGGGGCTTGCCAGTGGGTATTTTGAGGTTCTTCCCGCTGCGGAGTTTATTGTTTAACGATGTAGCGTGTGCCTACAATGAGAGGAGGCTATATACATTATCTCCGTCTTCAGACGCGCAAAGTCTCAAGGCCGAGGAAGGGACTGTAAGATGACTTTGGGATCCCCTTATCACATTCAACTAGTTGAAAGCAATTGAAATTGGCCAAAGTACGTCGGACCTCCATCTCAACAGCGGCGGAGTATTTTCTTATCAGGATCATTTGGGTTTCGTGCCACAGCGACGTGCGAAACTGCATGGTTGACAACGTGGAAAGAAAAGGTATCCTTGAAACGTTTTCATCGGATAGCGAGCAGCCTTGGACACATCTGTCTACATGCAGCGATCTCTGGGTGAAAACTAGGCCTAGAGAGGATTGCGGTGGTTAAAGGAGCTCCTTACGCTGGAAAAGCCTCCTGTAGCAACTGCCAGGAGAATGATAAGGTGGTATTACCTCAACGCATTATATTTATGTATTAGACTGCCTAGCCTACGCGTGGCTAAGGTTGAAACATTTTGGCTGGCACTTCCTGACTTACCTTGCTGAGCTCCCGGGCATTGAAATTAGCCGCATTGGTAATTTCGCAATGGGCTCGTGGCGTTTCGTCGGCTATGTAATTGTATCCGTGTACACAAAGAACAATCTCCTCAATGTCCAAGTGCATCCCTTATCTGGGACAACTACAATAACCTAACCTAACACCCCTCTCTCTTCAGTCCGCTTCCGTTTCATAAGCCTATTGTCATATCAGCCCGGTGTTAACAATTAAAAGACTTATTGATCTAGCTGGTATTAAAGTGCCATTCCCAGCCTAAGAGGCCACCAAATAGGCTAGCTCTCGTTACACAGATGGGTCGAAGATTACCTGCCGCTTGGTGGTGGGCGTGTACTTCGGGTAACTCGGCGTCACCTTATCTCCACGTCTGGAAAATGATTTAAGTGTCTTCCAGGCGCAAGGTCAATACAAACATATGGCCGGGAACCAGAATAAAACAACCGTATTATCTGACATGCAGGCGATGTTAATACCTAGAATATCTCTTGCCTGGGCATCCGGTCATAGGAACATCTAAGGTAAGAAGTAAGCTGATAAATCAGCGGTAACATTGCGATGCCGCTTTAGAATAATTCAGAGAGAAAATAATTTGAATTTTCTTAAATAGTTTAGGTGCTCATATAAAAAGAGAGACCTACGTATAACTTGATTATAACTCCAACCGCCGCCAGCCGGAGTCAACTTGGTGAGATATGCTGATGATTTTATGATCGTGGCAACCGACCAAAACATCCAGAGCCTCTGCGATAAAATTACTGACCATTCCTCCGATTTTCGAAATCTCAGCTACAAAAATCCACCGTCACACTCTTCACCACTTAGGTCAAGGAGATTAGGCTTAAAAGGCACCTTCACCACCTATAATAAATTATGAGACAGGAACAAAATCGTCAAGTCCATGCTCACAAAGTATAAAGCCAGATCAGCCAGTCGTCGATGGCAAGCTACGCAGCAAGAACGAGCGAAACGCAGTGAAGAAATTTACGAACCTGCCAGAACGCAACTCTACATGCAGCTAAAGGCTCATGTCATCCGAGCATCATCTTCACGAAGAAAGACAATGTTGGCGGTAAAAGAGCACAACACTCCTCGCGGGAGATCACCGTAAAAAACTACCCCAACTTCGAAATGATACGCTCCCATCGACACGTGGGACGGCATTTGTATGACTGAAGAACAGACAACGTGGAGCATCCGTTCGACAAAGAGTGATATACAACGGAACTCGAAAACCTACAAAAAGATGTCAGGACTTATCTTAGCGCACGTAATGGCATTTTTCGAGCAGGTCGATCGATGCTCTTTGATATTGGCGACGCCGAACTGCTGAGGGAAACCAGATGCACCCTAGCATAACTCCCTTACGGTCGGTGGCAAAGGCACGAATCGTGACAATCGTGAACGAGCAACTCGTTACGTAAAAATGCATATTTCGGATTACTGCTCGTCTCGTAATTCGGTATAATGGCTGGTATCAAGAATGGTAGAATACATTTTCTGCATGGTGGGCTGGTGTAGTAACTAATCGTACTCATTCGTTTGAACGACCTTCCGACCACAACGAAACGACTAACGTAATTTGTGTACATACAATTGCCGATTCGTTCACGTCTGTCACGATTCGAGCGTAGTCACCTGCCCAAGAGGCGGGCAAGGTGCACATAACACTCAACACGTTTTCGCATGCATCTCCAACCGCCGGACGACCATGGCGCAACAACAGCAGCGTGACTATAACATAAAAATGGTGCTCATATCAGACAATTCGCCCGTCCTTTATCTGATTTTAGATTACCTCCGAATAAATAAAAATACAATCTTTACATTTATCATATTTGTATATTGATTGTTTTTATCGATTTATTCAATATTATAATTAAATAGCGAGAGCAATTATAAGAGATTAACTTACTTAAGGCTACTACAAACGAAATATTAGAAATAGAGAGAGAGCGCGCGCGATTTGCAAAATATTACATACATACATTTATGTCTTTTTCTTTCTTTTACTAAAACTATTAAATAGATTTTGAAAATAAAATAAAATCAATTGAATTATTCTAAAAGAATTTAACTTGAAAATGACTATAATGCATAAACCTTGATTTAATTAAAAGAAAATATTTTATCTGTGCATATGTATACATTATTATAAGTAGGTTAAAAACAAATTAATAACCTTAGTGCACAAGTTCGAATTCGAACCTTTAAAATATATATACATATGTATATAAGCAATTAATGCATACAAAAGTTAAACAATTATTATTTTGTATGAAGTAGCTGAAGGCAAAATATGCGTGTAAAGCAAATGCTGCTAATGCTAATAAATTACATACATACATAAATAGGTATGTACGAACGTTCATTCCATAAATATACATACGAGTTCGCATGTGTAGGACAACACAATATGTATCTTAAATTCAATTTTACATATCCTGTTTTGTTTTTATTTGTTTTGGTTTTGCTTTTTAAAGCTTCATAAATATGTAAAATATAGATTCATGCTAATATCTGAGTCATGATTTAGGGGTTTTCAACATTATCATATAGATTATCTATAATAGATATGGTATTTATTTAATTTAATTTTTTTTTTATTTACTTTTACGCTCTGATTTCTTCTTTAATGTGCGACATTTAACTAACCGAACAATAAATTCATTATATTTAAATATTTACAAATATGAATTTGTTCGATTGAAAATGTGAATAAACTTTTAGAACGCTTTTAAGCACTTACATACATACATATAAATTGAACGACAAAATTAATTTTGATTTCTTTTTTTTTAAAGCTTACATTTTAACATGATTTTTTTTTAAATAATTTATGCGCATAAAATGAATGTAAAGTTAGGGGAAAAAGTGTGGCCCGTGGACGAAACCATGCTTTTTATATGCACATTAGAGTGCATCACTCTCCATACAAAAAAAAAAAAAACGGTATTATTTTCCCATTGGAATTATACAATTTATAAAATTTTAGATTCTTGCATTAATATTTGAGAAAAACACTAAAATTTATGTGAGCGGGACCGATTCGAAAATATCTGCACCCAAAAAGACAAAACTCTTATCTTAGAAGCTCTATGCTCTTTTTCGTACGACTAATTGAAAGATCTGTTACCGAGGAGGTCTTAGCGTTATTTGGTTGTATTTTAGCGGTAAGTTTTTTAAAAAATTAACTAATTAAAAAGTATAAAAATTTTTCTTTCAAAAGCAATAAAAACTAAAAATAAAACCAAATTACATTAAAAAGAAAAGATAAGTAAACTAAAAAATGCATCAAATAAATAAATTTAACAAGGAACAAATAACTAAAATACGTTTCTGTAAACTAAATGAAACTCATATTTTACAAATATTTTTCTTTTTAAAACAATAAAATCTTTAAATAAAAAAAAAATAAAAAATGAATGAATGAAATAAGTAAAAAAATTATTTTTTTTTATTTTGGAAGCAATAAAATCTAAAAATTATAGATTTTAATAAAAAAAGGAAAATTAAAATAATAAAAACTGCATAAAAGAAGTTAATAAAATTTTTATGAAATTAAAGACATATCTTTTTATATATAATTTTACTTAAAACAATAAAATCTAAAAATTTAAAGCCAAATCACCTAAAAGAGAAAAAATTAAAAGAACAAAAATTAAATGTAATATGTAAAAACATATTAAAAGAAAATTAAGTTAATAAGTTAATTAATTGAGAAAGAAAAAAATACTAAAATAAGTTTCCAAAAATTAAATTAAAGAAATATATATTTTTTATTTAAAAAATTTTATCTAAAATTGAAGACAAAATTTCTTTTCAATTAACATTTTTTGGAAAAAGCGTTTTTCATACACTTTTTTTGTTTGATATCAGAATTAATTTTACGAAAAAAAATTATGGAGAAAAAATAATTTTTTGGGGAAATTATGTTTACCGAAACCCTGGCCATACGAAACAATTGTTTTTTTTAGAGAAATCATTGATATCAGAATTAATTAAATTTATTTATCAGTATTAATGAAATTTATTTTAGAGAAAAAGAGGGAACAAATTTGTTTTCAATTAACATTTTATGGAAAAAGTTTTTTACATACACTTTTTTTTTGGTTTGATATCAGAATTTTATTACTTACCAAGAATAAAAATTTACATACAAAACAACTCATAATTTTTTCTGTAAGCTTATGGTTCTGAGAGGGTTAAAATAAAACAAAAGTGGAGAGAGATTCACATTTGGATTCTGACAACGGGCGAAAGTGGATCGATCGGTGGTTTTTATTCTTTAATCGGCTTTTAACCCACGTTTTTTTTTATCTGTGACTTTTTTTAAGTTCTGTATAATTTATCTGAAAAAAATTAAGGCTTTTTGAGTGGGCTTTATTTGTGAGGCAGTGCTTGACGGAAAGGATGAGCCGCTGTCTCAAATAATTCAAAAATGCAAGGTGTACGAAGCGGCAAATGCCAACAAAACCATTTTGGACCAAGGAACTCCAAGATCCGTCAATGCAGTCACTCGTTTTTGCTACAACTGTGGGCAACAATTTTCGCTCGGACATCTAAATGTGTGCAAAGCCAAAGACGTAGTATGCAGAGGCTGTGACAAAAGGGGCCATTTTGTTAAAATGTGTCGTGGTAAAAAAAGCCGGTAAGCATCACAATTCCCGGATAAGAAGACATCAAGCAGCGGACAGCAGACATCAAGCAGCGGACAGAAGATAAACCCAGGATCGTACAACAAACAACATGGACAGGTGCACTCAGTGGGAGATTATTATAACTGGAACGAACAAGGTAAACCTAACTGTCAAATAGAATCAATAAGTGGATTGGTAGATTATACTCATATTTATAGAATAAATACGAATAATAACGGACTAGTAAGAAGCAAGTGGACTAAGAAAGAATATCCCGATTACATTTAAAATAGACTCCGGATCCGATGTGAATTGCATTCCTATCAATTACCTTTCTAAACTTAAAATTAAAGTTAACAATAAATTTGATGACTATCCAATATACGATTACAGTGGCAATAAAATTAACATTATTGGTACAGTAATACTGAATTGCGTTGATCCTGATTTGAATACAGAACAAAAGGCAGAATTTGTCGTTGTGGACGACACACATGTTCCAATTCTAGGGTTAGAAACTAGTGTAAACTTTCAGATAATAAAACGTATCAATATTAATACAATAAATGTTAGAATGACACCGTTACCAAAAGATAGGGATGACTTCATCAAGCAAAACATTACTGTCTTTAGTGGTTTAGGTAAATTTCCTGGGACTGTTTCAATAGCATTGAAAGATGGGCCCACTCCTTGTTTGCACTATAAAAAGAGAATTCCATTGAGTTTGTTAGAGCGTTTCAGATGTAAGATTGAAGAAATGGTGGGCAATAAAGTTATATCGCCCGTCAACTATCCTACGGACTGGGTGCATAATGTACAGCTGGTGGAAAAGAAAAACGATATTCGAGTCTGCCTGGATCCAAAACCATTAAATAAGTGCATAAAACGTGAACATTTTCTGATTCCGACCTTCGACGACGTTACCAGTCAATTAGCTAACAAGTGTATATTTACTGTTCTCTATCTTAGCAGTGGGTTTTGGCAAATGGAATTGGACGAGCCAAGTTCGAACTTAACGACATTTATGACGCCGTTTGGCCGTTATAAAATCAATCGCGTGCCCTTTGGGTTAAATTGCGCACCCGAAATGTTTCAAAGAGAAATGGTCAAACATTTCGGCGATATTCCAGGGGTCATAATTTATTTTGATGACATGGCCATTGTGGCAGAGGACTTAGAACGGCATGACGAGACGCTCGCAAAAGTTATTGCACGAGCAGTTGAAAAAGGCATAAAATTCAATCCAGATAAAATTCAATATCGCCAAACGGAAATGAAATTCATGGGCCGTATAGTTTCAAAAGGTACCATCAAACCGCATAGTAAATATTGCGAGGCAATTCGCGGACTTAAGAAACCAGAGAATAAAAGCGATGTCATGCGATTTTTAGGCATGCTTAAGTTTTTAGCAGCATATATGCGTAACTTATCAAAACAATCGACAAAGTTACGTGAATTAACACATAACGATGTCCGGTTTCAGTGGACTGAAGCTCATGAATATGAGTTTCAGAAACTCATCAGTATTATTACATCTGGGCCTGTGTTAGCTATATACGACAAGAAAAAGCCTATGTAAGGATAAATAAGAATCAGGCTTCAAGTGCTCAATATGCACAGTGGCAAACGTTCAAAGAACTATTTGAACATCTGGTAGTCTCCAAGAATATTTCAGACACATATAAAATGTGGATTTTAAAAACGAAGCTTAAAGGTTCAGCAGCAAGTTGCATTGCAAATTTGCAATCAACTTCAACAAATTTCAATGTGGCCCGGAATCTTTTAAACGAAAGATTTACGAATAAAAGATTGCTGGCAAATACATATTTTAAAAATATCTTAGAAACACCAGTGGTGATTGGGACTGCTTTCAGCATACGATCGTTTCAGGAAAAGCTTTCTGAAAGTGCACAAGCTTTAGGAACTCTCGGCTTGTCCAATGAAGAAATGTTACAAGCACTATTGTGTTATATACTTGTACAAAAATTGGACAACAATCTAAGATTAAGATATGAGAATTCATTGACGAATTCTATGGAAATACCAGACCTTGATTCACTACAAAAATTTCTGAATCACGAACGAAATGCCTTGGAAGCAGCACAAAGTTCAGTGTTGTCATCTAAACCGCAAAAAGTACTTAAAAGGTGCACAATGGGATGCAACCCTTCCCACCCTATTTTTTATTGTCAGAAATTTAATATATATATATATTTAGAATTTAATACCCAAGGAAGATGGGACAAAGTAATTTTAAATAAATTATGCAGCAAGTTTTTAAGGCCTGGGCACAGTGTTAAAGAATGTAAGAATAATAATTGTAGAGCATGTGATGGTATTCATTATTATATGCTTCACAAAGAAAACGAAAAGCAGCCAAAAGCAAACAGTGTGATTGTGAAATCAAAGCAGGAGCATACCAAAAATAAATATCGCTTCCAAAACAGCGTCCTAGGATGGCATATATATCGATCAGTCAATAAAGAATCAAATTTAGTTCATTGTGTCGTCGTTACTCATACAGGAAAATTCATAAATGACCAGTTAAGGAAATTTTGGGAAATCGAAGCCATCGAAAATAAGATGGTTGGTCAAACCATTGAGGAAAGAAAATGTGAGGAACACTTTGAAATCGATGCAGATGGTAACTTTATAGTAGGCCTTCCATTGAAAGCAGAAGACGTAGACATAGGAGATTCATCTTTGCATGCAAAAAGACGATTTTTTTCTCTTTAGAGAGAAGTTTAAAAGGTAATAATGAAATAAAAACTCAGTAAAAACAATTTATGAACGAGTAGAAAAACCTAGGACATATGGTAGAAATAAAAAATATAAGTTAATTAGACACAAGATATTATTTACCACACCATTGTGTTCTAAAGTCAGATAGCAGCACAACCAAACTAAGGGTAGTGTTTGACGCTTCATGTAGAACAAATAAAAATATCTCTCTAAATTCAATTATGCGAGTTAACAGTAGCCTTTGCCTTCCAATTAAATGACAATTATAAACAAATTTCCAATAATGCAGTTGGTCATATTGTTGGTTTGACTCATATGATGAAATCTAATTAAACAATGGAAAAGTACTGATTTAATTGAAGATGTAATTGATATCCTTTTCCAGCAACCAACTGAGTAAACAATGGCTTAATGAAAGTTGCAACTGCAAAATAACTGCAGCTGAATAAATACTGAAACTTAATATGTTCAATAATAAAATTCCAAAAGAACAATTTGAAGTTACAACTAAGAAATCTTGTAAACATAATTTTAAGATATAAATAAGATTCTTTTGTAATAANAACAGACGTACGTACTTAAATAAGTACCCTCACCGGAGGAGAAAAAAAAACAAAAAAAAACTTTTAAACAAGTATTCTCACCGTAGGAGAAAAACAATTTAAACTTTAAATAAATATCCTCATTGAAAGAGGAAGTGCTTAACAAAAAGACAGTTATGATAAAAGATTAACAGCCAAGTGGCAGTGGCGATTAATAAATAACTCAACATCAGTGTCAAGAACAACAACACAGTGGCAGCAGAGTCAGTTTGGAATATAACTACATTGGGAATAAGTACAGGAAGTCGATAACAACAGTAACAGCAACAAGGAGCTGAAGCAGCAAAAATTAATGTAAGAATTATTTAATTTTATACTATTTTATTTAAAAAAATTTGTAAAATGACAGATGCTCTACCATCTGACTTAGACTATGACGAAATAGATAGAATTGTGAAAAAATTGGAAATAGAAAAGAATTCTGATGAATTCATGGAAAAGGTTTTTAGAGAAAGGGATCTTTTTGATGAACGTAGTGACGAGGGAAGAATAAACTGTATGGAAGCTGTATTTAAGTATATAGGAAAGGATAAGAAAGCCATACTAGCTGATTATTATAATAAAGAGACATTAGAATCGGAAACGGTAGCAATGATTCGGATTGCAAAAAAAAGAATGGTAAATTTTAAAATGGGACAAAATCAAAGTGGTCCTAAATATGAAACATTTTATTATTGTGAATATTGTGAAGGAAATCATGAAACTGAAAAGTGTGCTTATAAAAAAAGGTGTCGTTAATTAGTGAAGTGTTTAAATATAAATCTGGATGGGGAAAATGATATTGAATAATGAGATTGAGGCTGTAGTAGCAAGCCATTTTAGCGCGACTAGATTTCGCTTATGCTGACCAAAGGCCGGCTC
>NW_016163064.1:0-38680 GCF_001687245.7 Rhagoletis zephyria | reverse complement strand
CCCTCCCCCCCCTGAACGGGTCACGTAGTATGGGTACGTTCCCTAATATTATCATAATTTTTTACAAGTTTTTTTTATAGACATTGTCAACATTATCGCAACTGATATCGTGACTATTATTGATAACGTTTCAATTATAGATATCGTTAATTATCGATATCGTTACTATTATCGATATCATTGCAATTATCGATATCATTGTAATAATCGATATCGTTGCAATTATCGATATCGTTGCAATTATCAATATCATTGCAATTATCGATATCGTTGCAATTATCGATATCGCTGCAATTATCAATTTCGTTACATTGAATCGATTTCGTTAGAGCTATTAGTATTAAATTTTTCCTCAATTTACATAGCTAGTTAGAAATGTGCCTAACAAGTATCGTTCGTAATATTTATCGATAGATACTGTGTGCCGTTTTTTGTTATCGTAATCGAAACAGTAATCGACAACTCGTTTCGGGTTGAGTTCGTAATATTTATCGACATACATATATCGTTATTGAGGCAGTAATCGATATCCTGTCCGTTTCCGTTATCGATATGGATTTTGTATTAAGTACATCGCTTAGAATATTGTTGAAATTTTTGTTATCGTTAACATTTTCGCTGTCATAAACGCTACATTAACCGATTTATATTTCGCTATTGTTTTCTGATTAGTTCTCGTTATCACTTTAGTTAGAGGTATGTTTGTGTGCAGTACTAACAGAATCCTTATTGAAATCATAAACGTTATGGCGCCTTTCCCTATTTGCCTATTCGAAAGCTGTTACATTTCAACATTGCTTCTCCTCCATATTTTATGTACACATTCGAAGTTAAAGTTTAAGAAACTCAAGCTATACCATAAATATTTAATGCGAATATTCCTTATGGTAATAAAAAAAAAATGGCACAGCCACAAACCTGCTAAGCCACATATCGTTCGCTAGACTCATAACTTTCATATGCTCCATCATCATTCTCGTCATTATTTTCACTTCCTGCGCGCTTTGATCAGAGTCATTACATATAACACTCATATGGCAGTGCTATCATAAGCTGCCGGAAGTTTACTACTATTGGCGTTTATCACGCGCACAACTGCTGCTAAGTTATGGCGAAACTTCTGCTGTTATCACTCTTTAAAAACTGAGTAGGCTTATCATGGCTTGCACGTTTTTTTTGTTTTTTTTTTGAAATCATAATTTACGCCGCCATTCGTTCGCTTATGCTCCAGATTTTTTTTTGCCGTTGCACCCACCTCCATGCCCTACCTACTACATATAAATACGCTGTAGTGTTATACTGAGAGCTTTCACAAAAGCTCTCTCAAGTCAACGAGAAATGAAATTATCTTTTAAGTTCGCAAAATGAGTAACTTATAAATTTATTTTTACTGCACTCGAAAGCATATTATCTGCTGCCAACCCTCTGGACATGTAAACGTAAACAAACAAGGGGTCAGACAGTGTACCGCACATACATACATGAGTCACCCCATCACACGTATACATACATACATATATATGCACATCAAGCTGGCTGCGAATTATTATCACTTACCGAACCCCAGTCCATCAATTCGTATGCCATCAACAGGCAGCCTCAACTGAATGACCACCATCCACTCACTCTCTTGGCTGTTGAGTGACCCAGTTCGCCTGCAATCGGCAGGCGGTATGCGCGCAGGTAAGAAGGAGGCATCAGGCCACCACATACCATGTCCATGAAAACAAGCATTTTCTAACGGATCTCCCGCGCTTACACACAAATTAAAATTTTATTTTCCTGACTCACTCCCCGAGTTCCATTTATACCCTTAACGCTAACATATTTTTCGATGAACGTATGCGAGCGCTATCTGCGCCATCTACCCATCGCAGTGTGTATCTGTCTGCGGTCTATCAGCGCAATTGCATACGTTTGTTTTTCTCCCCTCGACGATGCATTTTGTCGACCATCTTGTCATTCAACTGTCAAGTGCATGCCAACCAGCCCGGAGGCAACGTGCCGCCATACATATTCATCTTCCAAATCAGCTCAGCGCGTTTGCGAATGTGTCCACTGCAGTTCGGTCAACGCTTGCTCGTTTATTTTTCCCCCCGTAATTATATTTGTTGTGTATCCTTGCACGGCCATACCACTACTTGCTCAATCTCCCTTTCCTGCTCTTGTTAGCTTCTCCTTTTTGCACTTAATTAATTTTTCCATTTAGCGAATTTTGTCATCCGCTGCGCTTTCGCTGTGTTTACTGTTTCGTCCTTTATTGATTACATATTTATCTACGTACTTGATTTTCGTTTTGCTTACGCGATTAACTGTTAAATGTCGTTTCAATTATTGTTCTTTTCCTTCTTTTCTGGTAGCTTGTTTGACGCCGCAGAATCACTTTTTTCGCTCTCTTAATCAATTTACCGTAGATAGTAATGGATTTCGTATTTCTGCTAAGCGAAAGCTGTTGAAAATTTTGAATTTTTTTGCTGGTCTTAATACCTTGATGAGCAATTATAATTAGTAATAGCGTGATCGATTAGGGATTGCTGGCAAGAAAGTTGTAATTTTGTGGCAAGTAGCGAATAATTAAAAAAATAATTACCTGGTTGCTGCATAAATCACGGTTTAGTCTGATATGTTTCTGCGGGTCGCATTACCTATGTACCTAGTTTAAATTAAATTCTTTTCGAATTCTTTAATAAAAAACATGGTTACTTTCGGCATTTTTATCGTTATCGAAATGTTATCGTTATCGAAGTGTTATATATCGAAATGTTATAGAATTTTTTAATACATTAATAATATTTTTTTATAAATAGACATTGCCATCGTGATGTCTATCTGCGTTATTATTATTTTCCGTCACCACTTTCGGCAAACTTGTGTAGGTCAAACCAGATAGTTTTTTAACCCATAAAAAAATTCCAAATACTAAAAAAAAAATCTAAAACAACTGAAAAAAAATTCAAAAAACTAAAAAAAAAAACTAAAATTAAAAAAAAAAAAAAAACCAGTTAATTTAAGAATCATTTCATTTTTTGGTCAATGTCCGAATAAGCGGCGTAAAATAACCCTTTGAATAGATTTTGCCAAAATTAAAATTTTTAAAAGTTTTGAGAGTATTTTCTACAATGAGGGAGAATTCTGTGGATACATCCTTTGAATTATAATCTAAATTTTATTTTTGTTAATAGTGTATGATTTTTAAATTGATGCTAGCCCACTTGAGATCTTACTGCTACCGCACTGCACCAAACACTTGACCCAGCCAAGCAACAGCAAGGTGTTCGCAAACTGACCAGCAGCATTTAACGCCATAAACAGCAAGATAACTCGCGGCTTTAACCGTAATCGCCCCGTGAAAGAAACGTCCCAGTTGGGTTGTATTTAACTTTCCACATCATCTATCATTACATGCATATAAAAGACGTTGAGGCCTCCAATCTTCCACATATGTTGATGATTGTACGATATTTACGCCCGCAATTACATTGACGGCCTGTGCTTGAAAGTAAACGAGCTATTAAAAGCTCCAAAATCATAACCCAAAAACTCTTTGGGAAATTTGTATGTTTCATCTAAGAAAGATTTCAATTTGCGTCAGCCGTATACAATACAAGCTTTTAAAAGCTTGGCTCGAGGGTGTATGACAATGTTGGCCACTTCATAGGCACGCGTGCCACAGTTTTCAAAAGCTTTATCAACAATTGGCATACGGCTGGCACAAAATTAAAGCGTGCGTTGGGCAACACTGGTCTAGATCAGAGAACACCGAAGTGAAGCTTGTTACCCTGTGCGCTCTTTAAAAGGCTTCTCTCGCGGGCGTGTTGTAGTCATGACTGGTCCAGATCAGTTTTAAAGAAAACTTATCCTCGACAGCATTTTTTTAAAGCTTTCTTTTACATTTCATACGGATTCGCACAGTGCGTAAACTGTCTCTGGCCGTCGGTGGTATAGATACATAAATACATATACATATTTCGTGTTCTCTAATTAAATCACTGAAATAAAAATTCTTCTCAGTTTTTCTACTTTAAATTACTCTGGTGCTTAGCTTTGAAGAAACTGCCATTTTTTAAGCTCCTGGATATGCACACATTTGTTCCTGACTGTGTCTGGCACACCATGAATGCTTACGGCTACACATTTACATACAAATGAAATCTATAAAATATTTAAAGGGTAAACATGCTGCACAGTGGTTCGAATAGCAGATCAAGCTGGACGAAAGTAAAAATTTTATATGTTTTTAAATTACTTTATGATACTTGGCATACATTCCCGACAATATATAGATTTTATCGTGGGTTTTAAAAAATTTTGGTTTCTGTCGCACGGTGTAATGTGTAAGTTGCAAGTGGCTAAAAGCTGCCGTTGATTCTTTAGAATTTTTTTTCGCCAAAGGTGTTGCGGATTTCTTCTAAATAACTAGTTTTCTAGAGAAATACTAACAAACTTTTAAAAAAATTTTAATCCTCATAAGTATAACCTTTGAATCAAAAATTTTCATATATGAAGGGTTAAGATTATTTAAGTCGTTCGTCTGCCACATTGGATCCGACATTTTTAGTTTTTGGTAAATGACTTTAGATTTGTATTCATTTGGCGACCCAGCAACCCCCGTATAGCCCTTTTCATAGAAATCTATAAATATTTTTAATTTTTCATCCGCCATATTGGATTCGCCATTTTGAATTTTAGGTAAATGACTTTATATTCGTAATCAGCGACCCAAAAATCCCCTAGATAAGAAGTGGTGTGAAAATCCCCAAAAAGTATTTATTTGTTTAAATAGTTTCGTCCAGCTGGATTTGCGATCCGAAACCACTGTGTGCTGCCGCTTCAGTGGCAACTCATAAAATTCAAATTTGCTTTAGCCACTCTACATGCATGTGTACATATTTACATGCTAACGCAAATAATCCACAACGCATGCGACGCACCGACATCAGCACCCTTGTAAATAACAACAGCAGCAATAATAAATCCGAGAACATTAGCAGCAACGAGTTAAGGCGCATAAAAAAAAGATAAGGCCAGCTAGAAAGGAGGGCAGGATATGGGCAGGATATAATTTTATATATGCGTACATATGAATGAGCACATAAAACTCTAGATACATACATATATTCTGCGCGTGTACTTAGCTAATCGTATATGGAATGTAGATAAATTTAAATGTATGTATGTATGTATGATAAAGAAAGGTGAACACAATGGCTGATGCCATGAATTTATACGGCTGCAAAAAGGGGTGACGTTAAGGTGATTACACTGGCTCAATCACGTATGCAGATATATGTATGTACATATGTATGTATGTATGTAGGTAAATGTTAGCAACAAATATTATGTTTACGGTCGTTCATTATGTCACACATACATATTTAAAGCTTTTATGCCAATAATTATGTGTGTACCTACTCTCGTTTACTAAGCATAGATACTTTAGTATGCAAGTGTGCCTACACTAATGACCTTTATTGCCATTTTCCAACAGCCTCTTGCCTCTTAAAATATTCATGTACATATTTGTATACAAATACAATTTAGAAATTGCGTAGCAAGCAGCACTTTTAGTAGGCTTCATCCTGTAAACGCAATGTGCTATCACAAGAAAGGGTTATGTACGAGTGGCTCATGATAACGATTTTTCTTTAATGCGAACCATGAGAGCAACTATGTACTTATCAAAACTGGGTTGAAAAAATTGTATAACAGCGTTTAAAAAATAATAATAATAATTTCTCTTGAGCATTATTAATTAATAGTTGTAAATATAGATGCTTACATATGTGTGTGTGCACATTAGAGTGCATCACCCTCTATATAAAAGAAATGGTATTTTAAATAAATATTTGTAAACATTGTTGCATACATATATATGTATATTAGGCTGCATCACCCGACTTTCGAGAAAAATCGTTACTGTTTTTCCATCGGAAATATAAAATTTATTTTATTTTAAACTTCCGCCGAAATATATATTTTTTTTAATATTAAAATTTACGTGGGCTGGATCGATTTAAAGATAACTCCAAAAATCGAGTTTTTTTTATAAATAAAACTAGTTTTTTTTTAAAATATTTTTTCTAAAAAATCGCTTCGGCTTTATTGCGCAATGCTACGAAAATTCTGCTTTTTTGTGAAAGCTGATAAAACTTTACCCCTTTTAAGTTATGTTCTCTCCATAAACGCTTCTCGCCCATGCACTTAACTGCTTCAATCGCTTAGTGGCTTCGGCTTTGCATCTCTCTGAAAAACTGTCAATATTTTTGACCAAGCGCAAATATATGGTTTACTTGAGCGGGCTAGGCACTTAAGCGGATTTCACCGCTTATACATATTTTTTTACTTTACTTTGATGTTTTCTGTAAAATCTTATAAAAAAAATTCCTATTTGAGCAAGTTTCATTTAAGTGCTCATGCATAATTGCACCCGTTTAAGTGCATCATTTGCTTAATTGCGCATTGATGCCGAGATTCTACGTTTTTTTTTTTTTGCAAAGCTTGACTCCTTTTAAGTTCTTTCTCTCCGTAAACGCCTCTCGCTGATGCGCTTAATTGCTTACCCACTTACCAATATTTGTGACCAAAGGGGTCATCGGAAATGACACTCCTTTTTAGTTTTCTTCTAAATTTTTCCAGGCATTTGTTTGCTCTCAAGCAACCTCTGATCATCAGCAGGTTGTCGCTAATATATATTAAACTTTAATTTCAACTACACAAAATCGGTTAATTCTCCTCTCTCTCGCGCACGCAACATCACCAAATATGTCGACAAACTCAAGCTGCATATCTGGTATGACATTTTGCAATATGCAGCTCAAAGGACGAATGTGGCTTTTGCCTTTGCGTCGTAATTTGTTCGTTTGCTTACTCGATCCATCTGTGTTCCATTGCCATCCAATATTCGCGCAGTTGTTATTGAGCTTACGCACTCGTGGCATACATACATACATACATACATATGTATGAAACATGGAAAAGCAAATTTGTTGATGCACAGAGCATACTTTCGAGCATTTCCAAAAACATACAAATACATACTACTCGTACATGCAACTATAACCGCCTTATCCCACAGCATGCCTGCCACCGTCGCCTTATTTGTGTGTGCACGCCGCGCTCAGCTTCAAAGAGTTATTTGCTGCCAAGCAATTTGCATATTAATTATTTAAGAGAATTTTGATTAAAAAAGTATATACATACATACATATATGTATGCGTGTATGCATATAAATGTTGTGCATACGTGCCTGCGCAACATTGCTCTGTGTTGCCTCAAAGGTTGGCTGGTTAATTGTCTGCTGCTTCGCTCGCTTCTACCATTTGACTGGGTTATGTGTGTGTCTTGTTCGCCAGACCGGCTGACTTTTCGCTCGCTAGCTTACTCCTTTTCTCATCGTAGTTGTTACTTAATTTTTTTTTTTTTGATTTGGCGACTTTTTGCCATTTTCGGTTACCCGTAGGGATCCTCATTTATTATGCCTTTTTCGCGACGCTACTCTAACGTGTATTTCATCATTCATGCCTAGCCAGGTGCTGCTGCGACCCCATTAGTTATTCATGTATTTGTGTCGCCCCTACTTTGATGGATGTTTGCTTTTCGCCATCAAAATTCTTTGGTAACTCATACGTCTGGTTCACGCTTTAACGACATTTTGAATAGCTGGGGAAATTTTGGTTGTTTTGTATATAAAAAAATTGTTGTGGTGGCGGCACACCAAAATTCATGGAAATTTTTCTCATTCCATTTTTTTTGGTAATTTTCAAATGTGTTTTTTTTTTGCAGCACCCCTTTCTAAAGTAATTACGATTTTCACATTTTTGGCGGAGGCATGATTTCTTCATTAAATTTTCAAAAAATTTTAATTACTTTTCATTTGTTGTGACATTTTCACAAAGTTCATTTGACACTTTTTGTTGCCGCGAAGTCTCAAAAAAAAAAAAGCAGACAGCGCTTCATGTTTATGAAATGTTGCATAATAAAGTTCTCGCCATTTTCATTCTATCTTTGTACATATTTGCTGCTTTTGTTTGCTTTTTAAATATTCATCAAAAATTACGCCTTTGAGGACGACGCCCAACTTTGCATGAATCCAAAGCAACACCTTACCCTCGTTCACATCTCAGTTGTTTTGCATAACTAATAAACAACATCTTTGTCACATTAACACACCAGTCATCCTCCCTTCCCAGGCTCCTGCCGCCCTATCTTGCTACTCCTGCTTTTATCTCTGCTGGTTAGAGACATCGGGTATTATCATAATTATTAAAATATTTCACAGATGATAATCTCTGCAAAGTCCACGCTGCCGTCGCAGCCGCGATACTTCTTAACATTTTCCCAATCCCCGCTCATCTTCCCCCTTTCTATTCACATCAAAGCTCACTACCTCTCACTCGACTTTTGTCAGCTGCCAGTTGTCAGCCAGCTCACACACACACGCACACGCACACTCACCCACACACATCCACGGCCACATGAAAAGTTGAAAGGTGTCAACTTTGTGAATTTTCTATGCTCAAACATAATCTAATGCTAAACCGTCTGTAGGCGCCTCCACTGGCGACAGTTCATCACAACTTCGGCCCGTCCTCTTCGCTCTTCTCGTGTTTAATTGCAGCCTTTCTACTTTTAATAAAATTCATAATACTTTCTATGTTGTATTAGTTGCTGTTTGGTCTATTGTTGCAATTTGATTTTATGGCCGCTGTCACCGTCACTCTTTCGGTTAGTCTGCGAGCCTCCCCATCTGCTGGTACTCGTTCGTACATGCCCGCTGTCGTGTCTACGTACATCTTCATCTTTGTCACAGCCGCTCCTGTCATAAATAATGAACATTCTTGTTAAAATCAGCAGCAAGCCACAATAATAATTAGATACATATATAGGTGGAACAACAACAATGACAACAGAAATAAATGTTGGGAAACTGTTGTTGTCTGTTGGTGGAAAAACACCGATTTTTTTTTTTTAAGTAATTCTTAACCCCTTGGGGAGCGCGAAGGGCATACGTCACAGAGTGGAATTCACAAAAATACTAATTATTTTCAAATTGTTGTTTATTTAATGAAAGTAAAGTTTTATAATCTAAATTGTAATTAAGAAAATAGTTCTTAGAAACAGATTTTAATTATTTGTTTTTTTTTCTCCTTTCAGGTAAGTGTTCCATTTCCATAATATTGTTTTTCTGTTACTGGAAGATGGCCGCATGCGAGAGTACACTTGTATGATATTGGCTCGCCCAAATCGGCAAACATTAAAATTATCAAAAAAACTCAGCACAAGGGAGTATACAAATCTATGCCTAAACTTGTTGAAAAAACGTATTTTTTAACAAATGTTTTTTTTTTTAGGAAAATTGGCAAATATTTTTATTTTTAATAACTTTCCTGAAAAATGTTGACTTGTTTTTAATTTTTACTCCATATTTTTTTAATTTACTTTTAAATCAGTTATAAAACCCCATTTTATTCCCGGAAAAAATTCTAAAACCAATTTTTTATGTTTATTTTTTTGTCGGCATTTTTTGGTTTAATTTTTTTTTAAACTAAATTGTTTTGTATCGATTTGTTTTTATAAGTATAAATTCTTCGAAAATTATTATTCTTTTTGGAAATTAAATTTTTTGACTGCAAAATTTTTAGCAGCTTCATTTATTTTTCATAATTTAATTTTTTTTGAACATTTATTTTAATGTTTTAGAACATTTTAACTTATTTTAAATTTGTAGTTCTAAAATTTATTTGTTTTTAGATTTCTTTCATTTTTTTAACTAAAAAGTTTGTTGTTGAAAATAAAATTTAAATTCTATGTAAATACCTTGCTTATATCAACTCGCTTTCTTATTTGGCTAGATTTCAGTAAAACTAAACAAAAGTTTTTATAACAAAGTGACCAAAGTTCAATTTTTTTTAAATATTTTTTTAAATAAAATTTTTTAACTGCAAGAAAGAAAGTTTATTTATTTTTGAATGTATAAATTTTTGGGAATATATATTTTATATGTTTAGAAAATTTAAAAATTTTTAAAAATGCGCAGTTCGTCGTTACATTATACTTTGGATTTTCTAGTGAAAATTTTGATTAAGATTCTTTGCAAATAAATTGTTTTTTTTTTGTAATATTTTTTTCCCCGAGATTTAATTTTTTTTTATGAAAATGCGTAGCTAAGTTCAAAACTTCTTCTGATTTTGTTTCTAACATTTATTATTAGATATTTTTTATTTTTATTTTTTTAGTTTTCATAAAAGTAATTGTTTTGGTTGATGCTTAAATACATTTGTAATTAAGCCTTCATGTCAGGTCAGCGAAATCTAGGCGATAACAGGGTTATAGGTAATTGCAAGGTACTTCTGAGCCATAGTTGATCGGCGGTCAAAGGAGCTCATTGTAAAGCCAAAGCTCTGGGTTTTGGTAGGGTTTCTCAGAGGGCATTGTCCAGTCGGTGATCATGAAGTATCTTCGGGAACTCACCTCAACTAGCAACAATTTCGTCTCATCATTACATTTAAACTATAGCCATCTGAAAATTTGAACAGACAACAAGAAGACATTTTATGCTCTGTAGCTGTCGATTCAAACTCCCTCCACTCTCTCCTTAGAACGTTTCTACTATCTCCCAGTTTTCAACAACCAGATCCACCAGCATTAAGGATATACCCGCAGCATATCAGAAAGAGAGAAGATCGTCTGCGGACCTGTCGAACAATTTTGTTTTTTTTTTGTCTTTTTCCTACAGTATGTTTGTAAATCGGGATCTTCTTGCTTTTGTTAATTTTTTTAAACCGCTTTCACTTATATGTACATAAAAGCGAATCCTTTCGTATGGCAGTTAAAATTCGCTTCATTCTACAACATACAAATTTCCGCGTTAAAAGCTAATTAATTATTAATTAACCAACTTAAAATTCAATGCATTTTCCGAAGCTTCATTATCCGAAATTTCAGCAGGAAATTCGACTTTAGTATGTGTACGAACAGTGTGTGTGTATGTGTGCAAATTACACCTGCCAAAATAATGCCACCAAATAAGCGAACAACGGGTAGCGGAAAATTGTGTAGCTTCACTGTTTTTACTTTCAACCAAAATTTTCCAGCTGCATAAATCCACACATATTTTTTTTTCGTTGTGTCCCAAGTATTCATAGTGACTAATATTTTCTATACTTTGTAAATATACATATACCTTTATGTGGATGTGTGTGTTTGTCAATTTCGTTGTATATATTTCTATTTATGTTTACGATAATTATTTTCACCGCCAATGTTTTTGAAAATTTTGAAAATCTTTTTGTAAAATTCTTCCCGCATAGATATTAGTTTATATTGTTGTTGTAGTTTTCATAGTCACTTCAGCGCTTGCACACACTCATACACATAGAATCGTTAACTAAAATAAATAGACGATCTTTCCGTATTTGCTGCGTCATTTTCTCTGTGGTTTAGTTGATTAAATCGCTGGCTGGCCGCCCATTAGCCTGTCGGTCCGACCAGCCAGCAACTAACTAACCGGCTATAGTGAGTGTTGTTTGTTTTGGTTGTATGTCTGCCTAACTTTCTGCCTGTCTGTCTGTCTGTCTATCTGTCTTTTTGTCTCTGAATGTCAGTCGCCGTTGCTACATTTTCCACACTTTTGAAAATACACAGGTGTGGTGAATTATTTTTAAATATCCCCCTATTAAAAAAAAGAATCATAGGTACTAACAACATCAAAACTAAATATTATTCTAAAGTGTATGTACTTCTGGGAGATGTACAGTGACTCAAGCAACTGACCACGTGTTGATTTTTTTTTTTTTTAATATTTACAATGTTTCTCGAGTTAAATTTTTTTTGTTATTTTTCTATAAAAAAATTTTCCAAGCTTTAACCGAAACCATATAAATTACAGTTTCAAACATTATAAAAAATTTAAGAAAATTCAACAAATTTACATCAAAATTTCAGCTTTAAAATCTGAATCTTTAGAACATTTTCCGGTATGCACTTTTATATCCCATACAATTTAAGTCGAATGAAGTGCAAGCTTCAAACGGTTAAAAAAAAATCCCGTTGATTTTTGAGATTTTTTTTGTGTGACAAATTTTTGCACTTTTTTCGTATAAGCAGGACTTTCTTATGAAATAACAAACTTTTAAAAAAATCAACACCAGGTTTTGGAAATTGCACTTTTTATATAAAAAAAAAACCAAAAAAGTATAAAAAAAAAATTAATCTCAAAGATCAACGCGATTTGTTTTATGGGCTATAAAAATTCATACCCAGAGATGTTGTAAATATTCAAATTAAAAAAGTTGAAATTTTGATACATATTTTTATAAAAATTAACAAAAAAGTTTAACTTGAAAAAATATTATGAATATTAAAAAAAAATCAACACGCAATCACTCGTTTGAGTCACTGTATGTGTGTGTGTGTATGAATCTTATTCTGCTATGAGTAATTATTCACACACATCTTCTCTCAACTGCCAGTTTGCTGCTACTAAATTGGAATTTTTGAAAATTTTTCCGCAAAACAACAGCGATGCCAAACACAACAACAATAAAAACAAAATGCTTAGAGTTGTGCACACGTTAATTATTAAAAATAAAATTTCAGTTTTCGTAGGTACTTACCTTTGCAACTTGGCATGTGTGTGTGTGTGTAAGAGTGTGAAGAAAAGCGAAAAGCGATTTCACAGCGAATAATATTTATAAATAGATCAAGGTGCTGATTATTCAGCGATTTATGCATACATACAAAATTTTTTGTGTTGAAAATTTTAGTTAATAATTTTTTATTTTTTTAATTATTATTTTTAATTGCATGCGCAATTTTTTTAAATATTGATCACTAATTACTGATCAAGACCCTCAAGACAAACAAAAAAAAATAATAATTTTGTAATGGGGAATTTAACTATATACATAAATATTTACCATTTTATAATTTTTAAATTTTTTTCTGCATTAAAGCACAAACATTTCAGGTTTTTTGACTTAATATTTTCCCTAATAAACCATAAAACCTTCTTTCAAATTTTTTAGTTTCATTAAAAAAGTATTTTGGTTTAGTTTTGGCTGGGACTGTCAAGCGGCGACGCACTTAGAGTATAGTGGAAGACCCGTTGTATACCACGACTGGAAAAGTTTCATTCCTAATTGCTGAACCAACAACCAAAAGTGAGAACATTCAAGAGTTCCTTTCAATAAATAACAATAAAATAATAATCTGCGGGGTCGAATCCCTTTCAAGTTCGTCAGAGGTTTTGTTCTCTGGCTTCTTATCCAGAATAAAGTCTCAGAATTTAGCTCTGATCGGCGAACAAAGAACTCAGATGGGGCGCGCTTAGCTCCGTTGGAATTGCCGGCAGTGTTTCTAACTGCCCTGCTTGTAAAGACAATCAATTCCACTTTGTCCTAATTCGATGTCAGTCTGCAACGCGTGTACCATCCTAATGTTGCGCCCTGTACATCAAGACACAATGTCTCTTGGAACCTTCCATATAACTTCTTCCGCAAGAGAGTTGTCCATTCTGAAATTCTAACTATATACTTACGTATCTTTAAAATTCAAACATATTTCGTATTTTTGGACCACCCTAATGTATTTATATACCTACACAATTTCAATTATTGCTCCGAAAGCATTTCGGCACAATTGTGATAATTTCCTCTCTCACTCCTAAGTACCTAACCAAATTTGGATATCCAACAAGCCAATTTATTTATGGCTATTATGGTGTAGGGGTAACCAATTACTAACTGTCATTTCCCAAAAAAAATGCCATACAAAATAAAAACAAGTCAGTTAGGATGTTCTAGCATATTTAATTGTTACTCGCCATAACTTTATGTGTTGATGGTAAAAAAGAGTGACGTTTATGGGCAAGCAATTGTCAAGCTTAATTGAAAAAGCACTAGAAATGTTAGCCGCTGAGAGAAGGGGTTATTTCACGATGCACAAAATGAAGGTGGCGCGATTCGCGGACAGCTGACCCTCTCTCTTCGCCGGTTTGACAGCATCCACCCAGTCGCTGACGTCACACAATACTTTTGTTTATGCACATTCATTGTTGCCAACTTGGTGCTTTTTGTGTGGTTGGTGCTTTTGTTTTTAGTTTGAAGACACCAAATTTGTGAATCTTTAAAAGAAGTTGAAGCAAAATTTATACCAATCGTAAGTGTGATAAGCAACTTTACAAAAATTTTAACAAAATCATGGCACAGAGACAATCATAAGCGACAATAAAATATGTGGCAGCACCTTCAATCATGCCAGAAGAAATCGACTGTCGTGCAAGAAATATTAAATTTTATTAATTTGAATCGGCATCCTTAGAATAAAATTGTGTATGCATATAAAGTCCATTAAATACACCAATAAAAAGTTGGTGCTTTTTCAAATTTAAAACTTGGCAATACTGCCTTTTGTTCGATTCTTCGTCTTTTTCTTGTCGAGTTCGTCTTGCTCTCTCTTGCTTGGCTGATGCTCGATTGGCGCAATATTGTATTCTATCATTCTTCGGGTTAATCAAATATGGTGGAGATGAACTATGTACTAGTACTTAGTGAGAGGCAAGTGGTAAATGTATTATGTACAATAAAATGGTTGAAAATTTGAAAAGGTCATTTTGGTAATTGAAGTCTGTAATTGGATTTTCTTTAATTTGACTAGGGTAGGCATCAGTTGAAAAAAAATAAAAATAAAATACTCCCTGTTTCGTATTCGTGTTTGCTCAAATATTTTTCGATGTGAAAAATCGCACATTCTAGTTTCGAATTCGAAAATATGAAAAGGGTGTTTTTTGTGAATAACTCAACCTGTCAAAGCTGCTCTACCAGACCCAAAGTAAAATTTCTGATTAGTTGTACTAGTATATATATGTATGTGGTGGGCGTCTCTGAAGTTTGATCTCCACCAAATTTCATATTTTCTTCTTGAAATAAAATAAATCTGCACACCAAATTTCATTAAAATCGGAGGTCATTTTATTTTTCCGACCTCTAGCGTAGAGTGGCAGTTGGCCAATTTTCGCCAAATATCAGATTTCCTCTTTCTACAGTAAACAAAGGGCCTATAACGAACTACAGCTAAATCGAACCAAGCTAACTATTTTTAGCCGTAGATTATATGGTGTCACGACACTGTTTCGTATCACGACACTTTTCGTCTAATGAGCACGGGAAAATTAACCTACGAAAATATGTAATCAAAAATGTACACCATGTTGGAAAGTGCTTGTCGGGTGGAGCGATTCCGACGACTGAAATTTTACCTTAGCGCTGTTAAAATTTAGGCTTCGACACCGAATTTCTGTAATAGAATGGATTATGTGGAACATATGTATGTACAGTATATTTTGCTTTGCTGCCTCTATGCTTAAGTGCACATTTAAGATACCTACCCCAAAATGCGCATCAAAAGCAATACTTTTAACATTTATAAGGAAACTGCTCCGATAGATGCATTCAACATAACTGCACATTCGCGATACCTGCCTTAAAAATTGTGCGACTAGTATCAATTATCAATGAAAGTATTACGTTTACCTGCACTGGCCCTACATTACCTAATTTTACAACCTTTTATTTATTTTGCTCATCTCGCAGAACAACGAAAATGGCTATCAACTTATGTAGTTATATAGATAATTAGATAACATTCGGTAAAAATTTCGCTTGCAGTAATTTCTACATGGTAAGTGCTCCGCCAATATTTGGTTTCATAGGGATTCGGATACCTTCCTCATTGAAGTAGTAAAGAAAATTCGCTTAAGTGCCTTTTTCGGTTACGTGCACAAGTTTTTCGTGCAAAGAAGGATGTGCAGCTAAGCAAAATATACTGTATTTACAAGCAAAACAACCAAAACAGTTGACAGATAAACTTTAAAGGGTCGTTCACATTTACCAAGAAAACCCATTTTGGCGCTGGCTATTTTTTTTTTTTAATTTATATTTTAATGCAGAAATGCATCGAGATGTTTTGGAAGCATTTCTGCCTCAAAAACTTAATTTTGGAAAAAATGTCGGTTACGTTTATTTTGCGGTTAGGCCTCGATATAGAGATATATTATTATGTAACTCAACAAAAAAAATAGTAGTCAAAACAAAACGTATAAAATAGTGTAAATAGTCTCCAAAATTTACCAGTTGTTGTGCAACTAGCCAATAACTAGTTAATTTGTAACCAATTTCTTAAAATTTTATTCCTAAACTAAATTTGCGTGAATCATAAGAACATAAGCTAAATTTCAACGTTCGATACCAAAATTCTAGACAATTTAAATGAAATCAACCAATTTTAACTCAGTATTACGCAGTAAAAGTAAACTGCCTGCTGCCGTTCCACTTCCATCGCCATAAACAATAAGTTTCACAGTACTTAGCGTTCGCAATGATCTATGACCAATTTGTGGATGTCTCGTGGGTGCCAGTAAGAATAAAGTCAATAACGGTATTCACATGAATATGTTTCTATGCACCAATACAGCAATTTCCCTGCTCCCATACTGCTTTGTCCGACTATGTGCGCTTAATTTAATTAATTCGCCTTCAGTGACCACCGACGCTCCTCCAGTCCGTTGGGGAGTGCGAGGGCGAGCGAGCGAAAGAAAAGGTCAATTTATTTGTCAATGCGCTGCATAGAACACGAAAAAAGTGCAATGTTTGTTAGCATGTATGCACATTAGGGTGGTCCAAAAATGTATGGGAGAAAAGTAAAAAAAAAAAGTAAAACCCCTGTAAAAGAAGAGAAACAAAGTTTTCAGATTGAAAAATTTTGATTTTCATGGATTCTATGCCATTTCTACGAAAAGTCTTTTTCCCCATACAAAATACATGGGAAACTTTGAGCGCTTTGAGCGACCTCTAAATATATTTTGATTTTAAAATAAAAACACACAGGGGTATACTTTTTTTCGGTATAGAACAATCCTAGAGGGTGAGAGCATTAAATTTCCGACTTAACTTTTTTTTGGACCACCCTAATGTGCATACACGTGTGCATGTGTGTGTGCAGTGGAAAGATGGAAAGCTAATAAAAAACGAAGCTCTGCGCGCAGACAATCACCATAAATGCTTTTAAATGGATTATTACCCTGATTCTTTTTTGTCCGTTTGTCACTTTATTTATTTTTTGTTTATGCCCCCACACAGCTACAGCTCTGGACTTTGTTTTTTTCTTGATGATTTAATTTTATAAATGCTTGAAAATTTAGTTTCTTGCATTGATTGCGGCTATTTATTGCATGAAAAAATATGCAGCCAAGCAAGATTGTTGTCAGCTTATGGGCAGCATAGGGAGTCAGAATCGGACCACTCGGCTGGTGGCAAAAAAAAAATATAGAAAAATGCAAGCAAGTGTGGATGAGTGCACACATTTTCACGTAAATTTACAGGCAGACAGGCAGCTACCTTAGTTTTGACGCCGAGGCGTTGTTTGCGCTGTTATACTACAAACATCTGTACGAGTACATATGTATCTGACGTTTATATGGCCTATATGGCTTTTTGTTTATGTTTTTCGTACTATTTTTGAAAAATTCATAAATATACTTGTACATACCTTGTTATGCATGACATAGCAGGGAAATATTTTTGTGTTTGCTTGTCATAAAATTTGCTTACTAATTCAGTGTTGGTTTTTAAAATAGTTTTGCATATTTTTTTTTGATTTTCTGCTGGCTTGTAAAGTCAGTGCAGTAAATATGTAGGGAAAAACGTATTTATATGTACGATTTTTTTATTTTTATTTATATTTTTTTTTTGTAATCAAGTGCTGCGCTAAAAATTTTGCAAGCTGCAAAATACGTATTACCATTGTTTGATGACAAATCGGTCAACACGACTGTCAACACATGCCTAAACGAGTTGGCCACTGTAGCGCTGAGTTGCAAATTGAGGGTGGTAGCGTTCGTTGGCATTTCTTTTATTCACTTTTTTTTGCTCAATTTGGTATGCAAAATATTGAAAGTGGATTACAGTATTACGGTTTAAAAACTATTACTGTTGCCATTTATAAAAAAGGCCTCTTTAAAACTGACGCAAGCATTTGAATTTATTCCAATTCTGATTTCATTTACAACACTTTAAAGTGGGAATATCACCAGAATTTTAAATATCTTTAGATATAAATTTAAAATTTGGCATCATCAGCGGGGTTCTTTTTTTGGCAAACAGCGACAACGCTTAAAGCAATAACACAGTACAACAAATTCAAAAGATTTTAAGTTAATGGGAATCGATTACGCTGGTGAAATGATGAATAAGTACCAAAGGATTAGAAAAATGCAGATACCATTTTTTTTATATTTATTTGAAGTTGGAGATCAAAGATCCCAAAATGACTGTATAATTTTTCCACATTTTTAAAGTTTCAATTTTTTTTCCAAGTTTGTTAATTTACTGTTTAATAATTTTTTATTTAAGTCTATCGCAGTGCAAAAAACCGCACATAAATTAAGATTTAAAATTTCGTACAGAATTTGTAATTTTTTTTTTAAATTTTTCTTATAAAATTTTTCTCACTTTTAAATCAGAATTTTAGAAAAATTCTGGCTTAGCAGTTTTTTGTAACTCATACAATTTTAGCATAGTAATGTTTAAGTTTCAAGTTACTCAAATATGCCGTTGATGTTTTTAATTTTTTTTTCGCCGAGGGTTTTGCCCAATTTCTCCCATATAAAAATGGATTTCGTTCGTGCATGTGTTGTATGGAAGAAAATGAACAACACCCCCGACAAAAAAAATTCTCAAAAACCAATGGTCTATTTTAGCCACTTGCAAATTACAAATTATTATACTGAAAGTGACAAACTCACATGCCAGAATTTTTCTGGAAACTGATTACAAATTTAAAAAAAAAAAAATTATAACATATTTTCAAATTTTGAAAATTTGTACAAAGTTTGAAATGTTGATTTTATATATGATTTTTTTAAAAAAAAGTTCGACGTTTATAAAAAAAGTGCACTGTGTAATTGCCTTACAACGATTGAAATATTGTGGTAAATTTGCACTGGCTTGCCTCGTGTCCAGGTTTTAATATGTATCTATTTACTTATAGGTACAGTGTATGTATGTATGTATATGTATATGTATATACATATCTGTCAGTTCTTCACTGTCATATATGCAGGTACAGTGGCCGAAAAAATTGTAGTCGCACCACAGTTTGACAAGTTTTAACATATTTTTGTTGTTATTTAATTTTGGTAATTTTTTTTTTATAAAAATATAGTTAACGTGTGAATCCAAGTTTCAAACTTTGTGCAATATTTAAAAAAAAAAACAACAAACTTTCGTAAAAATTTCCTAGAACGATTTTGATTTTTTTCGTTATATAGAAGCAAATGGGATAAAATAAAATATAAAAAAAAAAAACCTTACAAAATTGCACAATCAGAATCTTTCTAGAAAATCGAATTAAATAAGCTAAAATTTTTACGAAAGTTTACACGGGATTTGTTAAAGAATGAACTGTATTTAAAACGAAAATATAACCAAAATTAAATAACAACAAAAATAATATGTTAAAACTTGTCAAAATGTGATGCGGCTATAATTATTTCGACCACTGTACATTTTTTGTTTACTTATCTCTCGTTCACTGGAGATGCTACTGTGATAATTTTTAATTAAGTCACTGCTGTTTTTATCACTGACACAACAATAATGGACAACAACAATAAAATGCATCAATCATTTATATGCAAGACAAGTGCAATAAGAGATATTATTCGCTTTGTATTGAGGCCTTATGTATGTAAGTATTCAACTTTTTGACTTTGATAAATACTTTACAAATACTAGGCAAGTGTTCATATACATATAAACATACATATTTATTTATTTCATTTATCAACTCTGTAAAAACTTTATTGTTCTTATTAAATAATGGAAGACACAAGACAAGCTCTTCTGCCTGCTGGCGGTCCTGCTCTGTGACAAATTTAATTACTTGAACTTCAGCACTACATACATACATAGTACTTATTTTATTACGCCACAAAGTATAGTGTGAAATCCAATTTGTCTTTCTCGAGCGATTTATAAACAAAACAATTTGACTTATTTACAAACACATATCAGTTTATGTCCTGACAGCTTTAATATCCTTTGATATTTTCATACAAACACTTGTCCAACATAGTTATACACATATTCAAGTTAGGTTATGTTTAAGCAACGATTGATTGGATTGTGGCATTTTCTGTCTTATCTATCACAATTTTTGTAATCGCATGTTTTTTTTTTAGTTTGTCTGTGGTTGTAATTTCTTTGCATTTTCCTAATCTTGTTTTGTCTTTCTCTTTCACTTTGTCATCTCATTTCCTCTATCTAGCATTGTTTTGCATCTAACAAAAAAGATCAAATCACTTTTTTCATTCATATTGCTCCTTGCACGTTTGCATTTCGCAAATACTTTGCTGTTATCTTTATCTTTATTATTATATTAAAATTGTTTAGTGAATGATTGTGGAATATTTTCAAAGTCGTACAAGTTTTTCTCAGCAATTTAAAACAACATCAACAGTAGTTATTTGCATTTTATAAAATTAACCAGTAAACATTTTTGTTTTGCATACTCGTTAATAAAGAGAGTGCCATAGAAAACTGTTCGCAATGAAAACTTTGAAATTTTTATGATTTTGTTCTAAGTTTTGTGATTTCAGCTAAAAGTTAGACAAAATTCCAGTACACTATATGCTTAAAATAAGCAAAGACGTGGAGTCATTTTTAAATTTTTAAAACCTCTGTATGAAGATTAAGAAAGTTTGAGTAAACCTGAAGAAATTAATATATAAAATTTTCTAAAAATTTTCATAATTTTTCGAATTGTGGCTGAAAACCCCTTCCACTTCACGTTGATAACTTCGAAAAATTCTATGCAGACTGTTTTCGAACTTATTTCCTATCCAAAAATTGCATAATAAGGGCCCTCATCGTCGCCCGTCTGGAATTTATTCAAGAGTTGGCAATCCTATTTTATAGGTACTTTTATTTTAAAGACGTCTTCAAATGCATGCCTTTCGTTTGAAAATCACACTGACATAATTTACGAACATATTATTTTTGTACACATAAACGCTTTTAAGTACATAAAAAGTGGACTTAATTTGTTGGATTTCAATTTCATAACAATTAAAAAAAGACATACATTTTTGATCGTTTCGAAAGCGGACATAAGCTTATGGTAAATAAAAAAACGGAACAGATGTACATTTTTTACTTTATAAAAACTGAATTTTTTTTTTAATTTAAAGCTGGACATAATTTTTTGTATATTTAAAATAGGACATACATTTTTTAGGTAAAAAAGGGATTTTACATAATTTAGCAATTAAAAACCGGACATGATTTTTTACTCACCTAAGAAGTGGACCTACATTTTTTGTCATTTTGAAACTGAACATAATATTTGTGGTTACTCGAAATTTGAAAGTGTAAAATTGGCGGTAAAAAGTGGAAACAAAATTTCACCATTGCAAGAAGAATAAAAAGTAGACTAAATTGAATGTCCACTAAGTAGGGTGGTAAAAAACTAACCAGTAAAAAACATCGATACTTTAAGTTTCGACTGTAAATGTCGATGATATAAGAAAAACGTAAAAACCCGACCCGCTATGTTCGACAAAAAAAAAAACCATATTTTCGAAATTTCCTTGAAAAAATATTTTAAACATAAGGGTGTATGGCGAGTTCTAATTTGTTTTAAGTTGCAGTTTTTAAATTACCAAAAATGTGTAGTCCTTACTTTCAATCGTAACTGCATATGTAAGAAAATTTTAAATTTTTTTTTTGTTGCTGGAAACCCTGCTCAAAAATAATATTTTATTTTTTTCAATACTTTGGAAAACCGGCAATGATATTAAAAATCTGTTAATTGTTAAATTGCTTTTTTAACACTTTAGATAGCTGATATTCAAAATGGACCACCCTACTAAAAAAAATAAATATAAATTTCCGTGTGATCTTTTTACCATATGTATTTCAATTTGTATTTAAATTGTCATTTTACTTAACACTCTTAAATTAACTAACGTTTTTTTTTATAGTTTTCAACGAGCTTTAACATTTTTAAAAACTTTAAATAAAAGCGCAATAAAGTCGCCCAAGGCTTCGAAAATATGCTGCTTTCCAGTTAGCCTTTAAGTCATTAAGAAATTACGCTCTTTATTGCATTCTCATAGCATTTTGTTTACTGTGTGTACAGCCTTCAGCAACTCATCTAAATGCCATGCACGTTGAGGACTCAATAAAAAAAAATATTTATGCATTTCACTACGACAGCTATAACGAGCATTCAAATTTAATATAATTTTTTCTTGTCTACACATTGAACTGCGCCTGCACTTTGTTCCCAGCGGTCACCCACACACATAACCACATACGCCACTTCGAAACTCTCAAATCTACACACATACACATCTGCACTTCATACATTGCTTCCATGACAACTGTGAGGGTGACAAAACATAATAAAAGTTAATTAAACTCAATCAAATTTCATTTAGATTGAGGCCAGTCAGGGGTGATTACATACTTGTTATTTAGTAGTTATTTACTTTACGTATAATGGCTATGTTGTTTTCGAGATGCTCACAAAGAGCATCTTTATTTGCGCATGAATGTGGTTGCAATAAAGATTGTGTGGGTGCTTCAGTGGCACAAATGTTCATACATATACATACACACATATGGAAATACGTAGCTTTGATGTTTGTTTAATTTAATATCATTTATCGCGCATATTACACTGCCGCATTCGCTGAGATAGAGAGCAGCAGCTGCGCGTATTTTTCATTCAATGCTATCTTCAATTCTACCCTATGCGGCTATTTAGCATTTAAATTCAATTAAAGTGATGAAAATGCCTAGCTTTTGCTGACGCAGCGAGTTAAGGTCGCTTCAAGCGTAATATTGAAATAGAGAAGGGCATGGATTTTTTTTTTATTTCAGCTTAATCCACAATAAAAGTAAAGCTAAGTAATCCGCGCACTCAATATTATTATCCATAAGAAAAAAGTTAAGTTTCCTCGAAGTTAATGGGAAAAAGCAATTCAAGAAGCTATCAATGAATTGCCACCCAAATGATTTCACTTACATATATATACCTTGTGGTTTGTTCCAGGTTATGGAAGGATTTTTTACTTGTATCGTTCAGCGGTTTACTGTGTTCCATCCAAAGCACAGACTGCAGAGCTTCTAAATCGGTTTCAAGATTCTCAGATTTCCGTTCAGTAGCGTAAGTTAAAGAGAAATAATTGTATTACGCTCTCTCGAAAATGTCTCTGAGCTACTGTTTTAAATTAGCCGGGAGAATCTAGCAATCCACAATGGGTACTTGACAAAATATTGCAGATTAAGGTGTGACCTCCTCGCTGAACAGCTGGCGGAATGACAGCAATAAATAACGAACATAATAGCTAAAATTAGCAGTAAACAATTGCAGTAATTATTCAGGTGTGACAACAACAAACAACGACAACAAAAAAATTAAATTTTAAAAATTTAGTTGTCTGTTGAACTTATTTGAACTAATTTTCAACCCTTACGTGAGCATGTGTGATGTACATAATTCAATGGGGCGACATTTAAAAAACTATTTACCTATTTCAAATTGATATCTATTTCATGAGTATAAAGGTTTATAGTCACACATACTTTAGGGTGCATCACTCTAACCACAAAAATTCGGCATATTGAAATTATAAAATTAACTATATCTTAAGACTATGTACTGCCAAAGTATTTAGGAAAAATATTAAGATTTACATGAGCTGAACCAATTTAAAAATATCTAAAAAAATTTATATTTTACAAATAAAAAGTTTTAAAAAATATTTTATCTAAGAAATCACCTCAGATAATAGAAGAAGCCTAAATTGAGAGGTCTGCATATGAGGTATTTTCAAATCGGTGTAGTCACGTACATAAGTCTTGAAATTTTTTCCGCAAAAATTTGGCGGATAATAAATTTATAATTCCGCGTTTGTTTTTTTTTTATGTTGAAGCCTAAAATTTATACATAATAATAACTTTAATCTAGCTTATAAAAAATAAAATTGCCTCTCAGAAACATTTTTTAAAATTATTTTTATATTTCTTCTCTTTTCAGGTAAGTGCCTAATTTTGAAGATATATATATTGGGATATTGGAGGATGTGCTTTATTCAGAGTATATTTGTCTATGGTCTTGACTCAAATCGACAAATAATAAAATTGCTAAACAAAAGGAAGCATATTTACAGATATTTGAAATGATAGTAATATTCATACATGGTGAAAGCATCTAATTTTTTGAGTTTCGAAGTCAAAGTTTATATTTTTTAATACATTTCTTTGTGTGCACCTTTGTTTCTAAAGGTGAATGAACGAGTAGTTTTTTACATTTTTGTTTTGCTGGCCAATTTTATTTAAAAATTCAAAACCTTACACTCTTTCTAACAGCCAATTTCTCGAAAACAATTTAACTGAAATTAGTTAAATTTTTTTGATTTTATATGGAAGTTTCACAGAAAATAAAAAATATATTTTCCATTTAAATTGTTGGTAAAATCGTCTGTAAAACTCAATTCTTTTTTTTTAATTTTAATTATTGAAATTTTGTTTAAATTTTATTTTTACAATTTGAAACTTTTTGGACACTCCTTATTTTTGAAAATTCTATATTTTTTTGCTATTTTTTTATTCGCATCGAAATTTATTTTTAAAGGTTTTTTTAATAGTTTTTTTAATTATTATTTTTTTTTAACTTTGTTGGAAATAATTAATCTTCTCTCATTTTAACTCCCAAGTTCATAATAAGTTTTTTTTGTATACGGCCATAAATGTTTATGAAGTTTTTTTTCCTTCTTTGATTAATGAATATACTATTTTCTGTAATTTGCCGGGAGTTGTTGACTTTTCTTTATGCTTTAGAACACAGATTTTTTATAAGAGATTCTTATTTAAAATTTCATAGAGCGACAATGACTGACGTCCTTCGCCGTTGTTCGAATCGCTACAAATTTTTTTTTAATTATTTTTGTTTTTAATTTGAGCTTTGTCAAAACTAAATTTTTTTATAATTTTTTGTTTTCCATTTTTTTTTTTGTAATGTATGATTGTTTACATTGAAATTTTTTTTGCTCTTATTGAAATGTTTTTTTTTTCAATAAAAAAAAAAAAGATTTTTGAAATTGTTTATTCTCTTCTAATTAAATACGCAAATTCATAATATAATAAAAAAAATTATAGTTTAAAAAAGTAAAAACTCGCTTTCCATAATTTCCATTCGTACTGTCATCAGGTTACTTTAAGAATGGAAATTTAAAGCAATTCTAATTCGTACTGTCAAGTTAACTTGAGAATAGAAATCGTTACATGCCAAGCTAAAAAAAAGCGATGGTAAAAAATATTGAAGAATTTAAATGCTGCTTAAATGCAAAATTTGTATGAAAATGCCACTTTATAAAGCTATTTAAATAATTTAACTTTTTTTTTGTGAATAGAATTATTTTGTATTATTTTTTTTAATTTTTAATATGTTTCCTTAAAAATTTTGTATTTTAGTCATAATGGTTCTGTTTTCGGAAATAAGAAATTTTTTAACAATTCTTTACGCTTCAACATCCATAACATACATCATATACATGTGTACGTATTTTTTATAAGATGTTTCTTATGTTAAAATTTCATTTTCAATTTTCGAATTATTATTTTCTTATCTAAATGCATATTAAAAAATTTATTTGCCGTAGAAGCCACACCAAGTCCAAGTTAATTTTTTCGACCACAATTGCTGTCGTGTAGCACACCTCGTCTTGGCAACCACGTTAGTCCTTTATGCGCCACTATAACTTTTCTTCATACCGAACTCATAATTTACCAAATCGATGCAGCAGGCTTTTCTTTGCAATACTCCCGCGAAGTTGAACGCACCGCTGTTTCCATATAAAAGAGAAAAAAATTCCGTTTTGCTGCTTTTCCCTACAAAAAACGCTCATAAACCTTGTCAATAAATATTTATATGCAATTTCTCCCCCTCGAAGACTGCATATTTTATTTATTCAAATATATTTACCATCACACACTCCCAAGTATGTATAATAGCGCCATTTTGAATACACTTGGCGACACCTGTAGGTTCTGAAGTGCTGACTCGCGCTTCCCTTAGATAACATAAATACTAACATGTGGTGTGTGTTTGTATGAAAAGAATATGCAAATCCTGGTTTTTCGTTGCCTCCACTGCGTACGGTGCTTTGTCGTCGCACCTTGCATGGAAATCATTGCTTGTCTGGCACTGAAAGCACTAATGTCTGTCTGTCTGTCTGTCTGTCTTGCGGTCTCTGTCTTCTCGTTTCGTTTCTTCTTATAAACATGAATATTTTTTCTTAGAAAGCATGTCGGTTGTACACCTTTGTGAGCAAAATAGAAAATGGTTATTGAACAGATTTTTATGACTTTATTTTTTTGATTTTATTTTTCCAAAGCAAAGAAAAACGGGTACAATGGGTTCGTAAAGCAATAAAAAATTTTGCATAAAAATGATAGTAAAATAAAATAAGCTGCTAAAGGTGGGAAATATGTGTAAGTTTATGCTAATCTTCTACCCAGCGCGATAGGAAAAACTTGTCGTTGCTGCCTTTAGTAGACTCAAAGCGAGTGTTTTTTATGGACATTTTTTTTATTTGCTTACTTTTATGTGCGCTGCTGTGTTGTTATGTCTTCATGCATGTTTTTATATTTTCTTACTCATTTTTTTTTAAGTTTACCTTTTTTGTACCTTCTTTTTTTTTGCATTAGTAGCTAATATTGCATTTAAATGCGCTCCTTTGTGGCCTCTTTTCCCATCTATTACGTATTCATAAAACATTCGCCCGCTCTGCCGATCACACGCTCTATACAAATGTAAGCTCTTAAAGATGACATTTTGATCTCTTTTGATTTCCCCCGAGAGGCGAAGAACACTTTAGCTGGTTGGTAGCAGCTGTTGGCAGATATGCTCATGCGGACGACCTCACCTCACCGCTGAATCAGCTATTGAAAGCAGCCGAATTTCCGTTGTGTTTACTTAGCAGTCAGCCACCTGCCTCCCAGTCACCCCCTTTTTTAAAACTGATTTTCTTTCTGAGCTCCAACTGAGCTCGCCACTACTCACACTCCCACATTTGCTCATTCATTGGTTTTCGTGTGAAAGTGAATTTGTGATGATTGCATTAGTACGATTGTCATAAGCGCAGCGCGTCTGGGTATAGATTGCTGGTTGGTTGGCAGTCTGAGCCGATGCTGTCTTGCTGTTCTTCCTGCTTTGTATTTTGTGCGTTGTTTTGCGGCTTCAACTTGTCACTCAGGCGACCATCAAGCACAGCCGCTGCCGCCACTGTCTTTATTAACCCCACCGCGCTAGCTTCCATCCACCCAGATTCGGCTCTGGCTCAATCACTTGTTTTGTAGGATTTTCATGTCATATTCTGTGGTTTACATTTATGTATGTGTGTTGGTGATGTTGCTATGGTGGTGGTGCCGCACTAAAGTGATTTTCCTGTGCTTCTTCTATGCGCTTTTCACTTCGAGCTATTGCTGTTATTGCATTTTTCGGTATGTAGTACATATATTCTGGCGGCCGTCATTCTGCGCACTATGGGCATCCCTAATATGGCTTCGTCCCTGCACGCTATGCATGCCTGCTGTCTGCGTAAGCTATGGCTTCTCTTGCGTCACGACCCACACGACCCACGTCCATCGGACCCCGACGACACTTTTGCCTGTGTATAATACGCACGCTCGCTTATTCGGTTGCTCCGCACATACGGAATATTTGACAATCTTATGTGTGCTCATATGTCAAATTTTATTGTACGTGGCAAAATGAACGCACGCGCGCGCACACACTCAAACGCATACGAAGTTTAATGCAAATACCCCATAGGTGGATGTGTGTGTGTGTCCTTGCACATATCCTGACAGCAAGCGGCGGATGTCTGCTCTGGAATCACTACAACTCAGCTCTTAATAAATGTTTTAGCTGTGCATTTGTTTGCTTCTATGGGCGTGTGCGCGCGTACATTTGACATGAGCCGGAAATGTGATATGAGCGTTTGAGATTTTTTCTTTTTTTTTTTTTTGATATTTCTCTATTTCGCGCACAGATCTGCCGTTTTTATATGCATTTTGACTAACTGTTGTGAGATTTGTGCTTGAAAGCACACATATATCTGTGTGCACATTAGGGTGCATCACTCTCATACAAAAAAAAAAAAACAGTAGATACTTTAAGGCGTACGGTGTAAGGCGACATCTTGTTTTCGCACGAATCGAAAAGTTTAAATTTTTTTATAAAAAATTATATGCAAATTTATTATTTTCGATTCGTACAAAAACTAGAATAACACCAATATTTCAACACTTGCGCCAATGTTTTTTTTTAATATCAAGATTTAGAGAGCTGCACCGATTTGAAAATACCAACAAAAATACAGTTTTTTTTTAAATAAAATTGGTTTTTAAATGTCTATATTTTTTCCAAGAAATCGCCTCAGATCTGATGATAGAAGAGTTTAGCTTTAAAGGTCAGCATAAACAAATTAAAAAATAAAATTTGAAAGTATTTTTAAATTAGTCCGTAAATATTTATTTCTTTTTCTTAAATATTTTGGCGGAAGTACTAAATTATAACAAATTTTATAATTCCGTTGCAAAGACCGCACCCTTTTTTGGTGATGCATCCTAATGTACATCTATATGGTACTTTAGCTGCGTGCAGGAGTATTTATGTGAGAAAACCAAGATGGTGCCCTCCTCCCTACAGTATTGTCAAATTGAATTGTTTATACCGAAATCTGTCGATATCTCGGATGCGAGCAATATGTGTTTATGCGAGTATTTTCAAAAAAAAAAATCACAGTTAAGAAAAGTATATTAAATTTCCGTTGAAATATCCCTGTCGTTATGGGAGAGACATGTATCTAGGTTATGATACGTCATCGCTATACACAGAATGCAGCTAATATTTTTATGAAGTACTTTTTACAAACACTCGATCCTGCCAATTGAACTGTATGTAGTTGGTTGGCAGGGAATCTGAAGCACGTACATTAGGGCGGGGTAATTTGCTCCAGGAAAGTGTATAGCAAATTCAAATTCTACGATTAATTTTAAACAAAAATGGCGCCGAACAAACTATGTACCAAAAATGACGTTTGACACTCTCAATTTTCAAAAGAAATATACTGTTTTTAACCTTTTTGGTCGAAATTTATTTTTCATTGTACCATAAAATGACATACACAATTTTCTATTTTCTCGGTTGTGTGAAGTAGTTTCTTAAATATAAACAAAACACAAAAATTTTGTACATGAAAAATTTGTTTCGTTCAGAAAAAATTTGAATACATTCATATTTCTTTTAAAAATTGAGAGGGTCGAACGAAATTTTTGGTATTTAGTTTGTTCACCATTTTTTATTAGAATTTATAGCATTTGAATTTGTGTATAATTTGAATATGCCATACCCTTTTTTCTAAATTAAATTGCTCCGCCCCAATGTTCATATCGAGCTCTTAAAGCCAAGAATCATCAGCCTAATTTTTTTTTAAATTTTCGTTTCATGCAGAAATGCTCCTAGAGCATCCAGATTTAGTTTTGTGTCGATCAACTCGAAACAAATTTTGGGCGATTTTTTTGCATAAATCAATTCGTAAGACTTACATCCGTTTAATGGCCATATGTTTTCATGATTGTATACATTAACTAAATAACTACTGTTATACCGGTTTTCGTATTAATTGCGTTGAATCTATACGATCCACAAGCAGTTAAATTCCCCCCTCTGAATTTTGAGTTAGCTCAACAGTCTTCGAACTTAAAAAAAAAAAACGAGTTTATGTAAAGTAAATGTACGCAGTTCGTAATCCGTCAATGTACCTAAAAATGAGTAATTGTGGAAACAACGCTCAACGCTACAAACAAAAAATTTAAAAATTTACAAAAAACCCAACCACAGAAGGCAAAAACCGTTGACTGAATTCTCGTTTCAGCTGTTTAAACAATGCCGCCTTTGTGCGACAAAAATTTACCTTTATTTATTTTTTGTTACTGGTGCACGACCATTTTCAATTTGCCTTCAAATAATTTTATTTAAGTTACAAGTTCCAGTTTGTGTTCTCCTTCAGCCAATTCATGCTAATTGAAGTGTTGTTTCGCACTTCAAATGCTTTGTAGGACTGTACTAATGTTTCAAGTAGGTGCGATATGAGTACATTTGCAATTGTCACTGAATTCGAAAATTAAAAAAATATGTGCCTATGCAGTCATACATATTCATGTACATATATACATTTATCAAGCTTATGAAAGTACTACAAATATACACTAGGCCAAAAATGAAAGTGTACACCTTGTTCTAATATAATATTCAACAATTATTTTCATGAAAAATTTTTTGCATTAATTAGTTATGAAAATTTAGTTCATTCTATAATATAAACCATTCAAATCATACAATGAATTTTTGTAAACTTTATATAAAGTATGAAACTTTGTTTTAAATTATAGAATGAACAATATTTTCATAAATAATTAATGCAAAAAATGTTGAATGAAAACAATTGCGAATTTTATATTAGAACAAGTTGTACACTTTCATTTGTCGCTCAGTGTATATAGCATTTAGTTAACCACTTGATTATTGATTTACTTTAAGTTCACTAATTAACACTACAGAGCGAAAAGTTGATTTTATTTACTTCATTGCTTTTGTTTATTGAGTATATGTGACCTTTATAGAAAAATTAAATTTACTGTAACTGTTTTGGTGTCAGCGTGATCTGGTGACCGCTGGAGAAAGTTATGTGAATTTAATTTAATTTTGACCTACATACATACATATTATGGCCGTTTATTGTTTTGCTATTTGCCAATTAAGTAGTACAAATTTCGTGGTAGAAAAACAATTTTCTACAGATGTCTTTAAAACTAGTTTCAGTATTAGCCCAACTAGCAGAGTAACCTAAATTTTGGCGCCACTACCGAAAAGGACTACAATTATCGCGTCTTCGGATCCATTTTCGTGTTTTTTGTTGGGTGGGAATTTTCTTATGGACTTTTCATTTCGTTTCTTGCATTTTCTGTGAAGTATTACAAACTTTTTTAGTTTATTATCTTATATGTCACGTTATGTAGTGTTATGTTATGTTAAATTTTATGCTATTTTACGTTATAGTTAAATAAATAAATTATGTTATGTTATATGTTTTGTGTATGATATTTTATATTATGTTACGTTATGTTGTGATATTTAATGCTATGTTTTACTATTTTTTGTTATGGTGTGTTAAGTTATGTTTTGGTTTGTTACATAAAGTTAGGTTATCTTGTCTTATTTTGTGTTATGTTATGTTATGTTTATGTAATGTTATATGTAATGTTATATGTAACGTTATGTTGTATTATTTGTTGTATTATATTATGTTATATTGTATTATTTGATGATATATTTTTATGCTATTTAACGTTATGTTATCTTATGTTGTGTGATTTTATGCTATGTAATGTTCAGTTATGTTATATTATCCTACTTTGCATTGTGTTTTACTATATATTATGTTATATTCTGTAGTCAAGTTATTTTGTGTTATGCGATTTCTAGGGATGTACTTTTCATACCGGAAAATTATTGTTACCAGTTCCTGTTACTTCAATTCTAGTTGCATTGGTAACGCCCTCAATATATTCAGCAATTCAGCTATGAATTTTTCTAGAAATTCTGCGGTTGCATATTTCACGCAGCAATCCAGCTTATGAAATGAAATTTAACGGTTACCAGAGTAGATATAATGCCAAAAGGGCTTAAAAATTGGCAGGAACTTTGTTACTTGTTACAAAATTTGTGTTACCAGCGCACAATAAACGTGTTAAAAGTAATATCTAGCCGCTCTCACGCCGCGCTTTAAACAAAAAAAAATATATAAATTTGTCTCACACTCAGATAACAATAAAATTGTGTTTAATTTTTATAATATTTGCTTATCCACTTGGAAAAAAAAATTGTCATGAATGTATCCGCATGCATGTGCGAGTATTTACTTGCGCCAGTGTGCCACTCCACTGGATTTATTTGACTTTCAACTATAAGTATAAGCAAACATACGTAAATGCCTATGTAAATGTATGTTTGTATGTATTTTTTTCTGCATACATAACAGGCTTGTAATAAATTTCTATTTGCTAAACCAATATCGTTAAGTTACGAGTACTTTGGGCAACAATTTACTCACTTGCATCATAAATTTTTTTTGTCACTTGTCGTAAACAGACCAACAAAGCCTTATCATTGTTTAACTAACATGTCTTTTCACATGAATATGCTTATGTGTTGAGGGTGTGAGTGGGTGTGTGATGTGGATAAGTTTAAACTTTTTCTGCTTCAGCCTAAAACTGGGAACAGCAGGCGCCTCTACTTACTACCTACCTGTGAATAAAGTGTGCGCCGCATTGTAGTTGTCACTGCAGTGCGCATGTGATAAGTGTTATCAGCTTCTGTGTTTTCTAAGCAAATGTGGCAATATACAGTAAGTATCTAAACAAAAAAAAATGTCGGTTGATGCGGCGGACATCATACATGTTTCAAACATATGTATGTACATACATGCTACATTTTGAACTAGCTGAATGGGCGTAATAAAAAGGAAGGCGTGTGTAGTTAGTTATTCAAGGTTGCTGCTAGGCTCTCGGGCGGCAGGTACATACTGCATAGATAAACGCTTACAGCCAGCCTGTCGGCATTCATCAAATGTCAATCAGTTACTTGTGTTTATTTTCACTTCACTCGTGTCCAACTAGCGTTTTTATATACATACATATGCACATACATACTTATGTTTGTACCTGTTATCTATTAAATATTGCAGTGCAAATATAAGCCAGTCGAGGTTGCCTATTAAAAAACATTGGAACATATTTTCACTCCGCACTGTGTTCTGCTGTCAAAATTTAACTGCAAAGCAAAACTTTTTTTTTTACCCTCATCTGAGCTATTGTTTTACCAGCTTACCAAATATTTCCTTGTTTGCCAAATTTTCGCCAAAAATATTTTCAGTTAATTTTATTATCTAACTTGATATTTTTAACTTTATGCCTGAATATCTCTGCGAAAAAAAAGTGCTTCAAAATACACAACGCGAAAGTTGTTGGAATATTAACACACAAAAATGTAAAAAGACATATACGTATATACGTACATATGTATGCATTTCTGCAGAAAAGTTTCCGAACGTAAAATCTTTTAACAGATTTGCACATGTTCTGTCTTATCAAGCGCGTACATTAGCTTAGGTGGCTGGCTGGCTGGTCGGCTGTTGGTGTGTGGGTGAAAAGCATGCAGATAGCAAAAGTCAAAAAAATTGTGTTAAAAACCAGCAGATTCCTCGGATCAGTGAAGCCGTGCAATTTCAAAAGTAGAAAAGTCTGGTTAGTACCAGCACGCACAGTGCCTTATTTGATTAACCGAGGGTATTTGAGAGCCTCTCGTCGGCAGAGTACCTAAGTTTTATACGTATCTGGTATAGACTGCCATCCCCAACTACTGGTGCGGGACCAGAATGCCTTTCAAGAATAACATTTTACACATAGCGGAGACCAACAGGGACGGACCGCCAGTTTTTTTGACCTCTGCCTTCTATTGTCTGTCATCTTCGCTGAAGCCCGTGTAAACCCTAGTGAGCGTTTTCCGGGCTGGAATTGTTAAAGGTTTCGGGCTATCTGGGCTCGTGGGCCGTTGTTGACCAATCCTTTTTAGAGTCCCAATCTCTCGCAGATGGAGATTTTGGTATGTGCTCCTTTGTGGTTTTCTTCGCGTGCTCCCATTTTCGGCTAGCGGACACGATGCGCTTAGCCCGTACACTGAGCTTCTATTTATCTCGATGCACGAGCATGTTCTGGAATCTTTTAAGTATTCTGGATTCTGATCTGATCTCGTTGAACACTTACAGAGAAGGGTCAACTTTCCTTCTACTGTCGAGTAGGCATGTATCAGAACTTCTGCCTCTTTGAGAGTCATCTTGGGACTTGAGACGAATTCTCTCGATGTGAAGCTTTAGAAGGTAAATTTAATCCTACATCTGGTTCTTTGGACGCGTATGGACCCAAAACCTTTCCTCGACCGAATAATGAAAGAATGAAAATCAAAGGTTGGCCGCATCAGATGCCCATACTGCGGTTAGCCTACCGTTCCTCCCCTAGGAGGAAGCCTCTCAGACGTCTTCGTTAAAATGCAATCAGAATCCCTTCCTTACTGCAAATCTTTCAATGGGCACGGACAATCATAATACACTGTATTAAGCTGATATTTAGGTTTGTCTGACACCTTCCAGGTCTCGATGCGTAGTGCTTAGTGGAGACAGGGCCACCTCTTGAAAGATGCGATACTTGGTCGCGCACTAAGATCTTAATGTGTGACGGTGGTTAGGCGCTCAGGGATCTACGAATCCAAACAGAGTATTTTTCGAAAACTACAGATCCAATCTAGTTCTCAATACAAGAGCAGCTATACATACGACATAATAAAATTGTAAAAGGCCGATGTCTGTACATTATAGATATAAAATTGTAACAGGCCGACGTCTGTACATTGAACATAGATATTAAAGAAAAATTAATATGGCAGGTCTTTATTGGAGCAACAGAAGGCAAACCAACAATTTTTAATGTTTGTACGCGCATAACTCGAAAACTAATGCGTGGAATTGAATACAGTTTTCACCGATGTATTGCTAGAGGTCCAACTTAGAATATAGAAAGAAAAAATGTGAGAGTTGCCACCTTTTTGAAAACTGCAGCTTATTTAATTTGATAAGATAAAGTAAATATGTATTGCAATATGGCTGCCAAAAGAAGCAGGTTTACGAAGGCTTACAGCCTATAATATTTTTGTTGAAGGTTGCCACCTGGCTGAAAATCTTAATTTAGTTTAATAGATAAGATTAATTGAATATTGCAGTATGGGTAAAAACTGAAAAGGTTTAAGAAAGTTTACTGCCGAAAATATTTTTTGTGGAGGTTTGCCACCTGTTTGAGAAATTGTATTACATTAAATTGATAAAATAAATGAAATTCTACCATACGGGTATCAAACAGCACAAACACACTTTTAAGGCATAGTGAAGCACGCCGGATATTTGCAATGTCCGAAATATAAAGAAAGCGAGAAATAAAACAAAAAAATGTGAAAGCTCTGTAAGCACTTGATTACGGTTAAGGTTGAAAATCAAGCCTTTGCTTAACGAAACTATTGCCATATTGCTGAAATGAAAAGTTATCATCCTTTCGGCGTCTGCACAAAAATTTTAGTCACTGTATGCCAATCGACTGGTCGCACAGCTGATTGGGTTTTCGTTGCAATATGAAAGCATGAACATAAGTACATGCATACTGTATGTAGCTCTTTTAAGACCCAGTTGAACATACTGCACCATCCACACGCGTTTTAAATCTCTTTCAATATCTTTAAGCAAAAAAAAAGGAAAATTTTCACACTCCTGTTCATTGCTGTGCGCTTGAATAAGGAAACTGTTTATCTATCAACGCTCTTAGCTTACCGGGATTTACACACTCTTAAAATAGGTACAACTTTTTTACCTCTACGTTATTTTCTATTGGCTTCCAAGGCTTCTGTGTCTCCCCTTTTAGGTGCTCGTCTTTCGTTTAGCACTGCGCACCACATAAAATAATAAGTTTGTTTATTATCTGCTTGCAAGTTTTTCATTTGGCTTTTATTTAACAGTTTTAAAAACTTCTAAACTTTTTAGAATTGTATGGGCTACTTTAGACACGCGCTGGAGTGCGTTTTTTCGGAGATCTTAAAAATTTAATTTTTGTAAATGAAACGAAAAATTTCTCACAATAATTTGTTTAAACTTAAGTGAACTTGTGATTTCCAAGTTGATAAGTAACATTGATCGTCTTCTAGGTACCAACTTGGGAAAGATTAATGGTTTACAAAATTTCACCAAATCTATTTCCATCCAAAATCGTACGATTTGTTTTTCGTTGTTCTGGTAGTCGTCGCATTTTAAAACATTTCCACAGGACTTATTTACTAGTAGTAAATTCGAAAAAGCTTGCTCGATTGAAATTCGCTGGAAATTGAAAAGCGCAGCAGGCGCTTTAAAACTTTAAAGCTCAATGAAATGTTGAGAGCTAACTTTTTATTGAAAATGCTATGTTTCTTACGAGGAGACATGCCTTTACTCTTCAAATTAAACAAAAGTCATTCTAAACCTGGGATTCAGTAAACAGTCTCTATGTAGTCACTAATAGAGACTTTTTGTGGGGAGCATGGATTTTGAGACTATTTGGTATTCAGTAAGCTGGTCACAAAAATAAAAATATGTGAGGAACAAATAACTTAAGGACGGACGAGCACACCTAAAAAGTTGAAACATTCTAATAATAGAAATGCTCACAAAAACCAACAACCACATGATCAAGTGTGAATTGCAGCGGAATAGCTGTGCTTGATTATAGTTGGCTTAACAAAAGAAATAGTGAAAAAAAGCAACAAGAATCCACAAGGCGAACTTAGCACAGTGCGTAGGCAACTGGCTGAGTCAGTGGGATCGTCGGTTCGAATCCTAAATAAATAAGTCTGATGAGGAAATGTGGTGATTGCCGAAATAGCTATCACTTCTACCATTTTTTCAAATTATTGTTGCTTTTCCACAATAAGTTTTCATAAAAAAAAAACGGCCTCAAGCTCAATAAAAATTGTTGAATATGTGTGAGGAAAAGATAATTGCTTTCTGTTTTATTTAAAGAAACGCAAAAAAAAATAAAATATTTGTTCAAAAATAATTTCATTAGGAAATAAACCAAAAAGTTTTACTATCATAAAAATTCATTGAAAAAATATTTTTTTTTTTTTAATTAAAATCTAAAGATTATTAAAAAAAAAAAACTAACCAAAACAACAAAAAAGCAAAAGGCATACATAAATGCTATCATTTGACTGTATGTGTTTGTTTTCACAACACAGTTTTGGTGAACTTTTTGTGACTCTCCCACTGAATACCCACATCATCTCAACTAAGTTACACTTGCGTAAAGTGCAATTCAACCGAAGTTGATCTTTTCAAGCTATTTAGGCAAACCAGAAATTGTTTTACAGAAATGGGAAGAGAATTGTCGGTACTGACAGAAAATTTAAGCATTATGAAAATGTGTTTAAATCATTAAAATGCTTAGATATCTTGCAGTCTGTTAAGGATATCCGTGTGTCTAAACGTAAGCGTCTTCATACTCCATCTAAAGAAACTATTGCCGTTGCGCGTCAGAATAATCTTCCGACTGACTTAATCAATCTGTTTTCTCCATGTCCTCCAGCATCAGAATCCTCAGCCTCAAAAGAGCGTGCTTCGGATAATAACGAGCCTGAAGTATCTCCCCCTTCCCCCATTGAAGTGGTGGCATCATCTTCAAAGCCTCCACCGCCTTCCCTACCCTCAACTACTAACGTAGGTTGAGTTACTGCGCCTTCCGCCGGTACTCCAGTCTGATACTACCGAAGACGATATATAAAGCTTTATATCTCATCAAAAATTACAACTGTCGACTTAAGCATCAGAAAATTTAATTTTAAATATGAAAGAAATATTGCTTCATTTAAAATTGACGTAAATTTAGATAATTTTAATGCGCTGCTTAGTAGTTCCGTTTGGCCCCCGGGAGCTGTCGTTCGTGAATTCGAAATAACTTAGCTAATATTCCTCGTCATAACGCTGAATCAAAAAACGAATTATTAAATCTGCTTTAAGTATTTATTACCAAAATGTAAGAGGCTTAAATACTAAATTAACGAACTTATACCTTAAAGGCTTTGAATGTAATTACAATATTCTTTCTTTTACTGAAACTTGGCTGAAACCTCACATTTTCAATTCAGAGATTCTTCCAAATAATTATCATATCTATAGACAAGATAGGGAGGACAGAATNGAAACCTCACATTTTCAATACAGAGATTCTTTCAAATAATTATCATATCTATAGACAAGATAGGGAGGACAGAATCGGCGGTGGCGTACTCTATGCTGTAGACTCTTCAATACCATCTGAAGACGTTAGTCTTCCACACATTGATTCAGTAGAATTCAAATGCATTCGTGTACAGGCTGGAAAAGGGTCTATTTACTTAGCTCTATGCTATATCCCTCCCCGTTCTGACACATTGGTGAATTCACGACACATCTGTTTACTGAAATCAGTTAATTTACTGACTAAACCCTGTGATTCAATGATTGTGTTGGGTGATTTTTTGACGTTTTGGAAGTCAGCCATACTCATCTTATTTCTAACCTCCAACAGACGTGAAATATGTCTACTAAAAGTTCAATAAAGTCTTTGGGACTAGAGCTTAAGACAATTTCGAAAATCATACGAATTAAATTTTACAAAATCAGAAGAGCACTTTCAGCCCAACTTAATTCAAACTTCATCAACTTCTCTTACCTCAAATTATATGTATGTATATACTAGTACATTCTGGAGATAAGAAGTTTTCCTGCGATGCAAGTTTTTTTCTCATAGTTTGATTAAACAAACAATCGCGAAAACTGAAATTTTATTTTTGGTGCCCACCCAAAATGCTCGCCTGCAATAAAAAGGGCTTTCCGCACAAATGCATGCACCCATGCACGCACTTCACATACATCCATATGTA
>NW_016163063.1:0-38711 GCF_001687245.7 Rhagoletis zephyria | reverse complement strand
TTTTCAACACACTGAAAGTACGGTTTTTGATTTTGCACCCGACGTAACACTTATGGAAGAAAATGCCCNCAAGCGTTGCTCGTTAGTAAGTCTATTCATGATGAAATGTCAAAGCATACTGAGCATCTTTCTCTTTGACACCATGTCTGAAATCCCACGTGATCTGTCAAATACTAATGCATGAAAATCCTAACCTCAAAAAAATCACCCGTTACATATGTATATTGCGCAATACTTAGAGCTATCACTGTGAATTTTTTAAATTTTTTTTGAGATGGCATATTTTCAAAAACTAATTTTTTTTATCAAAAAATTTGTGTGTAAAAATAAAATAATTTCTTTTCATAGACAATTTTTATGTATGTATATGTGTTTGTTGTCAACTTTTCCCTCCCTCCGTTCTTGAGAAATTTGGAAAACTATTAAGTCAATTTGGTTTTTGTTTTTGTGCAACAAAACTAACTAGAAGTTGGTTATTTTAGTCAATTGATAATTTTTTTTCTGCGGGGTATCTTATTATGTATATATTTAATAGGCGCAGGCATTTTTTGTGCAGGTCATCAGATCTTTCGAATTGCTGAAATAAGATGTCAGATTAAAGAGTTTGGTCTGTAGATGCGCAATAACTGTTAGAAACTATTTTAGTAGTACAGGATGATTTGAAATTTGATGAAAAGAACAATTTTTACAATGCGAGATCTCTCTTCACTCAGAAGGCGCTGAACGGATTTAAATGAAATTAGGCACACTGATCGCTTTTAGCTCCGTCTAACATTTGAACTATTTTTTTCGGTTTTTGAAGAAATTTGAAATTCAATTTTGGCCTTTTAACGCCATGCTGGGTCACCACTATACAAGATAATCATAGAAGCTTATATAAAAGGAAAATTTGTTACTAATACATGCAAAACGTTTCTTTATTTACTTACATAAACTTCCCTCGCAATCGTTCGCAACACACCAACATATGTGACACCTTCTTGTATTTCTTATACAAATGTATGTATGCATATACATATTAAAGGTAATTGCTGATAATTGAAAATCAATGACTCATACTTTTACAAAATGCACATTTGAATAGATGCTCAATTACCTTCATTTATCTGATATGTATGTATCTATGCAGATAGCAAGTAAACTGGCTTTTGAAACTAGTTGGCGCACAACAGTGCAATAACAACCCAGTGGGAAAATGTAATGTATAGTAATCGAAAAAAATAATCAGTAAAACAACCCTTTTCACATTCGAAACTTATTTCCTAAGAAAAATAGAGCATTCAATTTTGCATTACCTAGTACCGAAAAATTAATGTGTTTTAATATGAAATTTTTGGAACTTTTTGAATACATCAGTAGAGTGCTGATTATATAGTTAGCAGTAATATAATGGAGAGCTCATAAGAAATACATTTTTTATTTATCACGCATGTAATGCATTACTACTTTCCCGACTTTCCGACTAGGAAGCTGCAAAAATTATGCACTTTTATGACACATAAGCATAGCAAAACTTCTTGTGGCTAATTTTATTTTACTTTTGTAAACATATTTTCTATTAAATAAAGAATTTTCATTAAGCTTCAGTGTAAGTACTTATGTATGTATGTAGATTTCACCCGTTTACTGGCAGAAGGTCATAACTTAATAAGCGATTTAATTTGTCCGTCAGATTTTTCCATTTTAACAGAATATTCAACTGAAGATATTTAAAAAAATATCGGAGACCGAAGCTGTCATCAAATCTTAATTTAGCTCCTTACCTTAACAATCGCCACGAATTTTTTATACAACATAAAAGAAGGCGATTATAATGTTCTACCGGCAAACGGTCGAAATTTTTTTATTTCCTTGCATTTTGGTAAATATATATGTACGTGCTTACGTGTTTTTTACCAACACGTACATACCTATGTACACGTACGTTTGGCGATACCTTTCACTTATCCGGCAATTGCCGGAGCTCAGTTGGAGAACTATTTTTCAGGTCAGTAATAGTCAGCATACAATAGTATTACAGCAGAGGCCTTGGTTATTAAACAACTAGCAAGCCACGTTTGTCTACTGAACAAATACTTGAAGTTGGTCAGTGGCCAAGCCATGCAATTAAAACTGGACAGTGTGGTGTAAACAAAATAAGTATGTGGAGAAAAAAAACTTTTTTTCATGTAAGCTAAAGTGCAAAAATGCATATCTCACTCTATGAATGTACACTAATAGTTCAGTTACACTGAGGAGCAAAACCGGAACAGTAATACATAAGGTGAATTTTCTTGCGATATATTCGCAATATAAAAATACTATTTTTTTTAATCTAGCTTCGGATTTCACATTTCCAATGTTTATTTCATCAGGAGACCATAAAAACAATAATTAATACAAGCAGATAAAGAAGAAATTTGAAAAAAACGTAGCAACTGGATTGTTCCAGTTTTACACCCGCTAGAAAATTTTACCATTTGCTTGACTTTTAAATATTTGGCCATAACCAATTTGAATATTTCAAATTTTATGGTCATCTTGGGATACTTTCGCACAGTTTTGAGACGAAATCTGTGGAGATTGCGCACAGGTTTTCCTCAACGCCATGCCGGAAGTCTTGTATGCGATTGGGCGAATTTTCGCAATTGAACAGTGGCTTTTTCAAACACTTCCATAAGTTTTCTGTCGGACTCAAATCTGGGCTTTACGCAGATTTACTCCATGATTATAATAACTTGGGATTTATACCTATTTAGCTAGAGTTTCGGAGAATGTTTCTGATCATTGTCCTGTTAAAATTGATAAAAGCATGCGAAAAATATCCTCAGAAATTGCAAAATTTTTTGAAAATGTTCATTTATTATCACTTTTCTTTTTACCATCGATTTTATAACAGTACCTGCTCCCAGTCGTCAAATAAGGGAAACACATTGTCAAATGGGATTAAAAGGCGGTTTATTGATGGATTTGGATCCGGATAGGTCTTCAGTCGGGCACATGCGCTGCTAAATCGGCTATATTTCTGTTTTTGGTTTATAATATCATCAGTCACGGTATGGATAAAAGAGATAAAGTTGTGTCAAAGTTGCTTAGCAACAATGTCTATACCCTGCAAACCAGACATCTTGATGAAATCTTTAAGAGTATCCGAATTTTTTTCCCCAATCTTCAAGCCCCACGCTTTTCATTTTCAATCACATAAATTTTTTATAATGACTTTTGCTAAAATTTCAAAATCAAAAGTTATCAAAACAAATTTTATGGGACTGAGTAATATTATTTTCTTTTTTTAGTCCATTTATAAAAGCGTGGTATATTAAAAAGTTTTATTTTATTTTATTTATTTTATACTTTTTACTCTCGTCAGTATAAAATTTATTACAATAATTTAACGATATTAATAAATTGGTGCACATACATACGAGCACCAATAAATTTCATTTGAAGAAATGGCGTCTGTCCATTCCCGCTGTAGCGTATGTAGTGCATATTTTTAGGCGCAATATCTAACTGTTTGCAGTGAGGCGACACCTACCTCTAGAGTCTTTGATATGATACCTTCCGGCGAGGTTCATTTCCAAACTTTTTTTATAGGATCTTTGAAAAGCACAGGTTTTATAGCTATAAATGGTGTCCGAACACACAACATTGCAAGTTGATAAAAGCGTTGTAAAATACCTGTCTAACTTTTTTTGATATTCTTTAGATGTAGGGGTGGCTGGAGAAAAAAAATTTGGGCCACCCTATTGTACACACATTTGAATAGTAAAGGTATAAAAATCCCACCGGAACTTGGATGAAGACAGCCAACCTAACGTGGATATAGAGTGTTAGTGCTGTTGGAGATTGCACGTTTATCTTTATCTTTATTCTTGTCCTTGCCTTTGATTTTGTCTTTCCCTCCCCCAATGGCNATTTGAATAGTAAAGGTATAAAAATCCCACCGGAACTTGGATGAAGACAGCCAACCTAACGTGGATATAGAGTGTTAGTGCTGTTGGAGATTGCACGTTTATCTTTATCTTTATTCTTGTCCTTGCCTTTGATTTTGTCTTTCCCTGCCGCCAATGGTATTGAAAGTAGCCGTTCGCATGGAAAAAAATTCGGATTGGAAGGACGTAGTACGATTTGAAACGATTACATACATCAAATCGGTCAACTTCGTATCTATCTTTGTTTGTATTCGCTTTCGCATGCATGATTGTAGGTGCATACGTGTCCCTCTCAAGACATTTTCCGCCCGTAAACAATTAAAACGCAAATTCCCCAACTACGTAATTGCAGCGAACCGTTAGCGTAAATGATTCTATTAACTTATCGAAAAAGATTGACACCTATGGACAAGCGTGAGAGAGTTGCCAATGCTATGACCAAACGTTCAAATATCTGTACTACATACGTCCTTGATTATAGCGATATAACTAATAAGTCAACACGTTTTTGAGTAACTAAATAAGCAGATATGGCGCCAGCCAGATTACTCGCATACTTCATTTCCTAGTGCAGCTTGGTGAAATTAGTTTCCAAAATGCAAGCTCAAGCGCGCCCTTTGGAAAACTATAATAAAGTGCTTACCATCATTCGCTTTTGTTCTCGCTTGATTGGAGTAGATGTTGTCAACCCGAATTATAAATTTAATGTGGTAACAGCTTTTGTGGCAATAGCAATTGCTTGGAACTTTTTGTGCTCTATGAATATGGTGTACAAAGATATTGCTACAGATTGGACAGTGCTTTTGGATGTATTCGCACCAATCAGCTGTGCAACACAAGGGGCAATAAAGCTATATTCAATAACAAGATATTCGGAATTGTATCGACAGTTGGCTTTGGAAATCGGTGAAATATACGAGAAGTACGAAAAAATTGGAAGAAAATATAAGAAAAAATTAGAAGAGTGGAATGGCAGCATGAGAAAGATATTAATCATTGGTGCTTTGATATACTTTGCATCTTCTTGCCTAGCTTTAATCGCACCCGTTATTGTGTACATATTAAAAGGCGAAAAACACCTAATTATTATGTGTCAAATGCCATATGTAGATGCGACCACTAACCAGGGCTATTTTATTACGATCATCTACAATATTTTATGTGTATTCATAGCGGCATTTGGATTGTACGCCGCTGACTTGTATATTTTTCTCTTTCTAACACACTCGATTTTCTTTTATGATATCTTCGAATTGAAAGTGAGTGATCTGCATGAATTGCTACAACAGAACTCAAAGGATAAACGAATAACACCTACGCTGAATGATATTGCAGAATGGCATCAGTATTACTTGGAGTAAGCCCTGAGATATACATACTAGGGCGGGTAGTTTTTTTTTCGGCGAAGCGCGTATAACATATGAGGACTCTATTCCATGGCTCTAAAATTAATTTGGAGTTTGCTAAATTGCGAAAATAGGTTTCGAAGAAAATGTGAATATTGTCACTGTTATTTCCCCTGGTGGAAGTTTTAAGAAAAAGATAAGTGCATAAATGGATTCGTCATACCAAAAAACTCCATATAGCATGTTCTTGTATAAAATTTAAGCACCTCTTTACGATATTACAGCAGAATGCTAAGAAACCTATTTTCGTAATTTGGCAAACTCCAAATTGATTTTAGGTCCATGGTTTCTTCGGCAAATTTGCTTAGAATTACAGGTAGAATCCTTCCGTGCTATACGCGCATAGTCGGAAAAATTTCCCACACAAATTGACCCGCCCTAATACACACACATATCGGGTCCTAACCGCCAAAGAGTTGTAACCGATTTTTTTTTTCAAACTGTTATTTTTGATGAAGAAATGCATCTAGATGCTCTTATGGCTCGATATATGTATACAGAATTGACTTGTTTATTAAAAAATGTTGTGCAAATATTTAGGTTCAATGATAATTGCAATCTCATTTTCTTTTGGACCATCACATCGCACATCGTCTGCACGACAATGGGCATCTTGAGCACCTTGCTGATCATCATGCTAAAGTACTGGCCCAGTGCTTACGCTTATATATTTGTTTGCTTTGTTTGGTTATATATGTATTCAATATTGGGCACGCGTGTTGAAATATGCGTAAGTATTTAAATATTACAAAAAAAGTACACCACCGTTAGGCAATATATATTTTTTTTTTAAGAATGATCAATTTTGTGACGGAATTTACGACATTCAATGGTATGATTTGGAGGTTGCCGATCAGAAGACCGTACTGCTAATGCTCACTAAATCCCAAGTTCCACGCATTATAACTATCGCTGGAGTTGAGCCACTATCGGTGAACACTGCACTGAAGGTGATCTTAAAACAACAAAACTTCTCTTAAACATAATTTAATTTTGTTAAATATTATTCACAAGCATGCGTGTATGTACGTGTTTTAATTTTATTGCTTATTTTTAGATCACACGCTCTATCTACAGTTTGGCTATGATGGTAATGCAGTTCAGTAAATAAGAATTACCTACATTACAAAGTATTGTGAAGTGAAGGCAAAATCTATAATAATAAGTCGATAATATCGAAATAAACTTTTTTGAAAAAAAGTAAAACCATATTACAGATTGGCATTTCTCTTTATTTTGACACCTCGTTAATAAAAACCGAACGAAAATAATTGGAGTAATAAGAAAAATATATTAGCGATTATAGTTTTGATAAGCATTTGGCCGAGCTTTTCCTCCAATTTGTGTTATGCGTCCTAATGTTATAGTACAAATGGAGGGAACTACAATTTTATGCCGCCGCCGAACTGCAAATGGATTTTATGAGAAGCTTTACAGCCAGACTTGAGGTTACTGAGGTTTCAACTTACATTTCAAGATAAATGGGATCATAACTGGTTCATCATAGTCTGATAAGGATGCCGCCTATTGCTGCCAAGCTGCACATTTGATTCTCAATTACTTTTTGTACTGCAGTTCCTAAATTATATTTGGTGATCCGGTCTTAACAACGCGATTATAGACTTTGAACAGAAGCTGACTAAAACTTGATTCCTCAGTTACATTAGGAAGAACTGTTAACTGATTTAATTAACAGGCGTGGTGCAGTGCCCTTTTTATAAGCTACCATTTTTACAAAAACTTATATCACTTCGAATAGCAATTGCAGAGAGATTTCTTGTTAAATACCCCTTGTTACTAAGAAAATATTTTGTCTAGGTGATTCACTGGACAGCTAATTTCGTGACTAGCATCACTTAATTTTTTTCCTAGATGATGCTTATTAAATTGTTGTCTCTCGGCCACTTCAACGTGAAAGCCTCTTTTTAGTTACGCTTAGGAAGCTAAAATTATTTGCCATAGTGCCCGGTTTATTAATCAAATACAACTCGAAAGGACATATTACTCGATTTACTAATCAAATTCGAAAGGTCATTTAAAATTTAAACATTGGCATGAAACACGAAAGCTGCTGTAACTTACATACATATGTACGTAGTTAAATTAGAAACCAGCAACTGGAAAATCAAGGTCAAGGTCATTCATTTGACCAGGAATAATTTATGTCAGTCTAACTTATGTACATAAGCATTTATACAAAACTTTAATGGGATTATCGCACATATGTACGTATGTATTNAGCATTTATACAAAACTTTAATGGGATTATCGCACATATGTACGTATGTACGTATGTATGTACATATATTGGTTATGAGACAAAATAGATGTGTAACGTAAGTTTCGCTTCTCCAGTGTGGCCCAGGCGCACTTACTTTTATTTTAGAGGTTTGGTAAAAAATTAAAAATCTTTGTGGCAACACTGCTCAACATGCATACATAACAGCGTAAAATTTTATCCTAATAAAATACAATTCAGATGTTTTTTATTGTAAATAAAAATAAAAAAAATAATTAAGTTCGTTTCTTAAGTCTTTTGTTTTTACTCGTTCGGAGGTCCAAACTACTTGTATACTATGAAGTATACTAAGAATAAGAATAAGATCCAATACAGAAAAAAATTGTATTCCCCAGATGCTATACAATACATTTTTCTCTCGTGAACGACGTTGTGTCCGTCGAGTGTGGGGAAGCAGTGTGTAGAAACCAGAGGAAATTACTGATAAAAAAGGTGCGCGATACGTGACGCAAGTATTATGACGGATTCGGCAGACGAGAATAACATGCAGGGTCCTTCGAGGCGTGCTGGGGTACTCGAGTCAAAGGTCTTTTGGCGGAAGAGCCCTCTATGGGCGGACTCCATTACTAGTGTGGGACGGCAAGGCTGGCATTCAATTTCGACAAGGTTGCGTACTCTCACCTCTTCGCTTACCTTAAGAGACTGGGGAGGTGTTGGATGCTGCCATGAGGCCACTTCCCGACGGCGGACTTCGTTGATACCGGTCCAGTTCACTGCACCATATTGACTATGCTGACGACATATGTCTTTTGGTGCATTGTCTTTATGATGCCGGTTTTTATCTGGAAAGTCACTACTGCAATAACCAAACACCTGTAAGTTTCTGTACATAGATGTTTTAGAATGACACTCTGAATTTGTTGCTTAAAAAAGCTAAGATACCCTTGACATCTGGATTAGAAGGCAGAAATGGAAGTAATAGGCCTCACTTTACACAAAGAGGACGACGGTATGGCAAAATAGGCATTGGACTGGAATCGCCTAGTCCCCTAGTCAGAACTTGTCAATATGCGGGTGTCATATAGTTATGATAAGTACTATATGTATGTTCATATGTAGGTACATAGATGCTACCAACGCAATTACAGCATATTATTCATTAACTTGTAACTTGAGAAGAAATTATTGGCATTTTGAAGTGAGCGCTTTTCTAAATGCATTAAGTCTCACTAAATTGATGCAAATGTTTATTGGTTTCACATTCCCTCAATTCAACGGCAAACCAGCTGTGATCAATGCCACTTCTGTCTGCTACATATTTGGTAAGCAACAGATCCAATGAACCATTTACATATACATACATACCACTGCAGTAGACGACCAAGTAGATAAGTACATATGCACATTAGGGTGCAACACACAACATGCAAAAAAAAAAGAAAACTATACTCTTTTTACATCGGAAATATAAAACGTATAGCCTTTTAAAACTTCTGACAAAATATTTCAGAAAAATATTAAGATTTACGTGAGCTGGACCTCATTGAAAATGCCTCCGAAAAGCGGATTTTTATACTGTTTCTAAAACTACTTTTTCTAAAAAATCACCTCAGCTAATAGAATAGTTTGAGCTTAAATTTCTGCATAAAAATGCTTAAAAAATTTTATCAAGGGAATCAAAAATAATAAGATGATTGGAATTATTTTCAAATCGTTTCAGCTCACGTAAATATTAATATTTTTTCGAAATATTTTGATGGAAGTCTTGTGGCCTTAAAAAAAAATAAAGTGGATTTAAAGAGCTTTATAAATTGACGTTTTCATAAATTTTTCAATATATAAACGTTTAAATTACACTATTGGAAATCTTGTTATGCCACGGAAGAAATCGAAAATTTTTAATGACTCTCCCTAATGTACATAAATTGCATGCAGTCTACAGAACAGCAACCATTTCGCTTCTGAATTTTACAATGTATTAAATATGTATGAATGTAGTTACAAAGCAAGTATTCCGGTTTTACAAATTAGGTGAAAAACTGTAGCAATCAACTTAGTGGTATGCATGTATGTATTTAGTCTCAATCTCAGCTGAGACACAATCTGCTGGCAGCATGCAATATATGCAAATACCATGACAGGTTAGTGCATTTAAACTATTTACGAGCGTAGGTACATACATAGGAAGGCTGGAATGCATTTTGGTCCAGAGTATAATGCACAACTATGTACGTGGTCAGCGATATTACTCGTATTTAGTGGTACTCCTGTGCATACGAGTACTATACATACGGTATGTATGTATGTGCATGTAAGCCAAGTTAAGCACAGTATCTAATTATGTAGTATATATATATATGTATGTACATACATATGTTCATCATTTACAGGTAGACATGTATGTACAAGTACATATGTATACACAACATATTTACAACTCTGTGAGCGCATATTGAATTAGCTTGGCACTTTGCAAATTTCCATAGAAAATTATAGCTTGGGCTCAGTGCNCCTGTGCATACGAGTACTATACATACGGTATGTATGTATGTGCATGTAAGTATGTTGGCAGTAAGCCAAGTTAAGCACAGTATCTAATTATGTAGTATATATATATATGTATGTACATACATATGTTCATCATTTACAGGTAGATATGTATGTACAAGTACATATGTATACACAACATATTTACAACTCTGTGAGCGCATATTGAATTAGCTTGGCACTTTGCAAATTTGCATAGAAAATTATAGCTTGGGCTCAGTGCTGATGGGAGACAATAAGCAATGACTTTATGGTAGTAACAAAAAAAAATTACTTTAGTGCTGAAAAGTGTTGTAATAAAAGTAACTAGTGTTTACACGTTTCTTTATATTTATGGATGTACACACACATACAAATGTACATACATGTCGTAACTTGCGTAGATTATCACATGAGAGCATTGCAAGCACATTGATGCAACGTGATGCACGTTTCCTTCTGAATACAGATACTTTATATTTACATGGCTACATACATATTTATACATGCATATAGCTCGTATATGAAAAAACGTTTGTATTAATAAGCAAATCATTGATAAAATTGTCATATTACAGATGTATGTAATATTTGCTGTTTTTCCACAATAATTGTGGACGAAGCCGAATATATTTCATTATCTCACGCTTAAACTTCATTATTGCTCTGAAGTGTTGCTTTGTACCAATTAACTTCATTGAAGACCCTAAATGGAATTGTGGGTAACCGGAAATACCGGAAACANTTGATAAAATTGTCATATTACAGATGTATGTAATATTTGCTGTTTTTCCACAATAATTGTGGACGAAGCCGAATATATTTCATTATCTCACGCTTAAACTTCATTATTGCTCTGAAGTGTTGCTTTGTACCAATTNTTGATAAAATTGTCATATTACAGATGTATGTAATATTTGCTGTTTTTCCAAAATAATTGTGGACGAAGCCGAATATATTTCATTATCTCACGCTTAAACTTCATTATTGCTCTGAAGTGTTGCTTTGTACCAATTAACTTCATTGAAGACCCTAAATGGAATTGTGGGTAACCGGAAATACCGGAAACAAATTTTTCCAAACACTCAGGCAACAGACCACCGTCCAAAAAAAAAAAAAATAAAAAAATTTTGCAGCCAGAAAAATCGAGTGTTTTCAGAAAGTAGAGAAAAAAAAGTACTCATATTTGCATCCGTGAATAGAATATTGGCTTGTAATTTTTTAAACTTTATTCAACATCGTTGCAAGAGTTTTTGTAGTTTCTGATTGTAAAACTGAAAAAATTCAAAATCACGGATCCAATAAGCCGCATGGATTTTTAACAAAATTTTCCGGAATTTTATAAAATTTTATATCCAATGGCTCTTTAAGTCGCTGATTACAAAACTGGAGACAGTTGTCAAAAATTAAAAATGGCGGATCCAATATGGCAGACGCAGTGGCGGATAATTACAAAACTAAAATCAATATTGGAAAGTTCAAAATGTGTGATTAATTTTTTGTTTAAGTTTATATATTTACTCTACCTTTCTGAAACCAAATTGCGTCAAAATTTATCAATCCGTAAGTAGCGACCCCAAAAACAATGTTAAAACATAAATTTTAATTTAAAAACTTTTTTTTAACGTAATGACAAGAATATTTTTTAATGCCCAACTTTGACTTTTCAATTTTTGCCATTTAATGCCAAGTGGAATTGAGCATACGAATTTCGGGATATAAAATATCGTAAAAGTCTGATTCTTTTTTAAATCCACGAGCCATATTGGATCCGCCATCTCAAAGCTCCTTCAGCCACCGTACGTAGTCTCTGTTATCTCTTATGCCGACGACTGCTCGATAAAGGCGTTTGAGAATGGAATTGAGGACTTGTGCTCGAAAGTAAACGGTTATCGCCCCGAACTTTATCGCTTCTTAACTGCGAGGAGGTCAGATTACAAGTGGGAATTCACGTCTATAGCGTGCCAACTCCAATGGTGAATAACTCTAAAATACTCGCGGTTACCTTCAATAGTCTGCTCTCTTCCTTTGCACATACAACCGCAATTGTCAATAGAGTATAGAGCCGCAACAAATTCCTCGTAGGCAAAGTCGGCAGCCAGCAGCACCTAGACAAAGACGCAGAAACGTTGCTGGCCGGTTCTAAACTGTGCAGCACCCGTGTGGTCGCCGGGGACTAGCACAACGCAGTCGATGAAACTACAGACTTGCCAAAACACAGCACTCCGTAAGCAATTTCTAATAGCGTGCTACGGACATGGCACCCGAAAAGACACCAGCTTGCCGAATAGTCCTCGCCTAGGCATGTCAGAAGACATCTCATAAAACAACCTCTGTGCCCGACAGCGTACCGACAGCCCATAAACGGCATTCACAGTGATTCGGTCTCGATTTACATCGCCTCCCGACCTGTGAATGGCGTCGTGGGAACACAGTCACCTGACGTGGACTAGACAAACTGTGCTAAACGAGTGCCCGAGATGTGGAGTGTTACCGCATGACTCGCAGCAGCTCTTCACATGCCCCCTAAACCCCACTCTACTAACGCTCCTATCCTTATGGACCAACCTAGTTGGAGTAGCGTCCCAGCAGTGAAACCGCGGACTAGTGCATCAAATTTCTAGTTCCGTACTGGGTCTTTATCGCCAAAAAGGAATTAGTCCGATAGGAACTAGATCCCCACTAGCCCAAAATCTTCGAAAGGTGGTACTTTTAAAAAACTAATCTTTTCAGTTTTTTTACTAGAAATCTATATCTAAAGTGACGAATTTAGAACTGGTTCAAAACTATAGAAAAAGGGATGCAGAACGAACTAGATCTCATCTGGCGGATTTTGAAGTAGTTCGAAACTACTGAAAAAGGGATGCAGCGAGGGGCTTGTTTACTTTACATAGATATGTGTTCGATGGCTTTTTCGTTCAAATAAGCTTCTACTCTGTGCTTCGCAGATGCCTTTTCATAGCTTGGTAATACAAAACTAAAATTTGTGTTAACATTTCAACATTTTGGGACCGTCTGGAATCTAGAAATAACAGCGATCACCTCTGCAAACTCAGCTACAGCTAAAGGTATGTAAACGTACATTTCTTAAAATCATTCAAACAAATTTAATTTCAAATTGAAACACACATTTCTTCCAAAACAACTTAAAATCGCACACACGGAAGAATCAAAAAGATTGTCAATTTTAGAACTGGTTCAAAAGAGATTTATCGCGAACCAGTACTGGGTCTAAATGTACTAGAAACGCACCAGTTCAGAACTAAAGATTTCCCCCACAGGAGTACTTCTGCGTCTCTCATTAGTTGAGCTTGTCGACGAGGATTGAGGGAAAAGCCTATCTGGCCGGCGCTGAGTAGGCGCTGCAACAACAGCTAGAACATGTAATTGGAGATAGTTTCGTCATGCCGAACAGTTACGCAAGTCACCATGTTATCTGTGTAGCCTTTCGTTTCAAAGCCATGGCCATTGAGAGGAAGCGAAGCTCTCCCCCTTTAGGGTACACCTTATTGGACGTAATCGATTCTTTTGAGCCTCAACTCCTTCCTTATTTTTAGAAATCATTGATGATTGGAGCACTTATATACATCCTTGCTTAAAAACAGCAACAAAAAAGGTTGACACGTTTCCTATGAGTTAGCGTATCATTTCACTGTACAACATCTTCATTTGTTTTCTAGAAAAATTATTAAAACAAGTTTTTCTGAAAGTCTGGATTGTATATAGAAAAGCAATTTCTTAGATTTCCCAGGTTTGTGATATTTAGCTTTTTTCAAGTTAAAGTTGGTGGACGCAGCACGAGATTTACTACAATTATAAGTAATTTATATACAAAAGGCCATTTTTGGGGCCTTGAGGACCGTGGAATTCGAATTTGCTATTTATTTTTACNGATTAAAACAAGTTTTTCTGAAAGTCTGGATTGTATATAGAAAAGCAATTTCTTAGATTTCCCAGGTTTGTAATATTTAGCTTTTTTCAAGTTAAAGTTGGTGGACGCAGCACGAGATTTACAACAATTATAAGTAATTTATATACAAAAGGCCATTTTTGGGGCCTTGAGGACCGTGGAATTCGAATTTGCTATTTATTTTTACCCAAAAAAGGACGCTGGGGTATGCGATGATGCAACAGTAGGGTAGAAATATGAAGGAAAATTTCAAACAATGTTTCGTTGTGCTTCTTTTCACCAAAGCGCACCCAGCGGCGGTTTTTGGTAAAATCGAGTTGCAGTTTCAAATCCCTCGTACCCAATGGCCTCCAGAAACACCTTTTAGTGGTATAAATATGTGCATTTTAATCAACTTTAATTGTGTTAAGACCTGTTCTGAGAAAAACGAAAAATTGTCTGCCTATATAATATCCAGAATTTCAGAACAACTGCGTTTCATCAATTCTCCAGCCGACTGCTGAACAATGTTGCTTAAGACAGCAAAAAAGTTTCAGTTCAGTACAAAGTTCAAAGTTTTATAGTTCAACAATACAAACAATTCACTTTACTGGATAATAATCTGCACACACATCTGTCTGAAAATTGCATGCGAATTCACCTTTGGCCTTACCAAAATCTATGGCTTGAGATATATCTGTTTGAATTAAGTTATATGCATTGCAATAATCAACAGTCGAGCTCTCGCTAAGACAAACTGCAGCACTGACGCCGAGTTCTATGACTTTATTATCTTCATTTATCTTGCTGCATATGCTTAGTCTTGCTACACGTTTATTACATATTTCTTTTGTTACCTACCACATTCATCGCTGCACAATTGTTTGTGTTGAGTCGTTAGAAATATATCAGCACTTATTTGTCGGTGATTTTTGCAAAAAAATTTTCGCTCAGTTTTTTTAACTTAAATAATATTTTATCTTCCAAATCGCTGCGTAAACGCTTTTAGCTGATGCTGATGCTTCAACAAATCTTGAAAGCCACCCACCACGCCTTTTGTACGTTGCGTCTCCTACCCGCTAAACCGTTCTTGTGCTGCGCATAAAAATAAACTATTACTATTTCTTTTAATAGCCTACTCGATCGGTATTGACAATGCCCCGTTTGGTATTGCCTTTATTTGTGTTAAGCGCGTATTTGAACTGAGCCGCCGCAAAGTGGTTTTGGCCTTTTTATACCAGCCACCACAATCCCAAAGATCACAAACCACTAACTAGGTATTTGCGCAGACAAAAGTGGCGTTGGTGGTGTAAGAGGTAAGGTCGCCTGTTGCAGAGTAAACAAGTTCAACAACAGCTCAGCTTAGCACAGCAAATAAAAGCTTCTTAATGCTACGAGTATGTTGCATGCCAATTGGGGTACGAATATGCAGCAACAAAGCCTAATAAAAGAGATTAGTGAGCGAGCGTAAGCAAAGTAGGCATTGTGCGCAAGCGCAACCAACAACTCCAATGCAAACAGCAATCGAAGAGCGCCAATCAACCGCAACCACAAAGGTGGCGTATTTTACAGTTTTACAAAAGCTTGAAATCGTGCGATCAGATAGCGCTCCCGCATTCATTGTGTTCAACAGGAGTTTCTGATTGCCAAGTGTGGTGAACTAGCGAACATTTGGTGAGCGTGTGCTTTTGCAACGCTCTCTAAGTGCGAAAGAACTGCAATCAATGAAGCGTACATACATATGCATCAACGGCAGTGTTGCCGTTTTCTCTGTATTATAGCAAATCTGATAGAATAGTTTTCTGAATTGGTAGATTCGTTTCCCATTTTGGTCCACTTTGTCAGAAGAGATTTTTTTTTTACTCCATTCATAATTGAGAAATGACAAGTGCCGCAAAATAAATGAAAACACATTATCGATTAAAACGAAAAAGCGGTATATCGATTGATTGCCATCACCATAGATCTTTAGTCGTGCAAATGGTCTGCCAAATCGGCTATATGTCTGTTTTCGGCCCATACGAAATAAAGTTAAAATTATTGAAATTTTGATGAAACTTCCTTTAATTTTCTGTAAAAGTTTGAAGTATTGATTTACATAGGTTTTGTTGTAGAATAAGCTATATTTTTATAAAAAACAAAAACTATCAAATACCCGGCGTACTTCGCTCTTTAAAAGTATTTCAGAACCCCTATAACCCCCCGCCCCTCCTAAATATGGCCTTGTATGTATGTATAGCTGATAACGAAAAAATGTACCGCGAAAAACATTTCGAATATCGAAGAAAATCAATGAAACATACTTCTGGTAGTCACTGTTCGATTGAACTATTTGGAGATTGATTGAGCGGGATTCAGATGAAGACAGCGCACAGTGGGAGAAATGGTCAAATTGGCGACGTTTTAGTAAAAGTTTAAATTTTCGAATTCCGCCAAATTTCTTTGCCTTTAGCATATGCTTAATTATTTTCGCGGTGTTAAAAATATGTTTGTGGCCTTTTAGTGCTTAGTCGTAGTGTTTAGCATGTATGTTCTGTGGAATAAAAGTTGGGTGGATTCGGCAGAATTCGCTGTCTATGTCGAGAATCTGTTGTCTATGTCAAGTTGAAGAATTAGGCGCAGGTTTTTGCAANTATGTCAAGAATCTGTTGTCTATGTCAAGTTGAAGAATTAGGCGCAGGTTTTTGCAATTGTTTGATATTTTACGTTTTTTAGGTACAATGTGAGAGTCAAAACGCTCCCGTTTTTAGTTTGACACAGTAAACCAGTACCAACAGAATAGTTTCTGGCAGTCCAAAATAATGTATTTTCTAATATAATTGATCCCTCAAAACATACAAATACAAAAAAAAAATATTACACCTAAATTTTTTTAATTTTTTCAAGTTATTAACAAAGCGCCGCCAGATTGGCCATTTTTCCCACTGTGCATGAAAAATGTTATTGAGAAAACTTTGTGGCATATTTTAAGGCAATATCTGCGATGAAAACTGATGCAAAATATCCTACAGTCCTATAGAGACCGAGACGGATATGATTCAAATGGAACCAGTAGCCAGTTTCTGTAACTCTTCTCTACCGATTATTTCTCTACTGGTAGAGAATATAAGTCATTCTCTAATAGTCATTAGCAGTAGAGAACAAGGCGGCGAATTCATATCTCAATTCGCTTTGGTAGAGAATTGTTACAGAAACGAGCTACAGGTTTGAATTATATTGTAGATCAAAACAAATTTTTTTCGTTATCTTTTCTGGACTATCTTTTAATGGATCTGAATACTTTTTCCGAGTAGAGTGGAATCAATTTTGGTCAATTTTGGTTCTAGTCACCTAGTCAGATGTCCATGTATTCAAAAGTACTTGAAACTCTACCGGATAATCTTCGACAGTTAGATTATCCCACTCCTCTACTCTGTTTAGACAACAAGATCTCCATAATAATCCCAGAGATGAACGAATAGTTAGCAGCCACTGACTTAAACCTAGGGTCGATGCCTATATACAGATGGTTCCAAGCTTAACAAAAGAGTCGGTAGTGATGAGCCTCGCCAAGCCTCAGTTTTCGCTTACCGGACCATAACCTACGCCGCTTTTGGACGGCCTATCGTTTTTAACTCTGACAGCCGGGCTGCTATAAAATCTCATAAATCGAATGGAACAAAGTCCAAAGCTCCATGACTTTTATATGGGTCCATGGGCACAGGGATATTACTGACAACTACTTAGCCGACGAGCTATAGCAAGAAGGGGGACGGAAATACTCGAAATCAAATCTGCCCGAAATGCGGGCCTACCTCTAACCTCCTGCAAACACAGACTAAATGCCGAACTTATAGAGGAGATAAATATCAGGCGGGCTGTGGAAACCAACTGCCATGCTACCAGACGAATTTGGTCAAAGATTGATGCAAATCGATTCACAGCTCTCACTCGCGTGGACTGCTAGCATCTCAGATTAGTAGTCGGGATAATTACCGTGTACTGCTTAAGTGGCACACACTGAAAAACGGTTAAGATACCCCACCAACGATTTTTGTCGCAGTTGCACAGAAAAGGAAGAGGTGGAGAGCATCGAACATCATCTCTGCCATTCTGCCGATTCTTCAACAAATACTTTCTATATAGAACGCACTCGGTGGTTCAATTACTAAAGGAGGGAAAGAAATAAATGGCCCCGGCCAGTAGTATCACAACGGGCTTTTCCAACCCATGTGCTCTACGCAGTGGCAGCCACTCTAGCCGAGCACCGTGCACATTATATTCCAATGCCTAAATATGTTCAGAAATTTAAAATCTAAATTCCTACCAAGACCAAGCAGAAATCTTTTTCCTTTATATTTTAAGGATTCACTAACGTAAGAATATAAATCCGGAGAAAGAAAACTTCGGTGGTGATTGAGAATCGCGCAAATAGGCAATCTTACTTCGTCACCGTTTGTGATGCTTCCTCTTTCATGGAGCAGAATTTTTTGAGCGAATGTGATCCATTTTCATCGCGATCGGTCGCAACCTTCTTCAAGGGTTCTTTCAGACGCATGGAAAGCATTTAACCCTGCCTTTCTTTAGGTAGGATTTCAAAATATTGTGAATTTTCTTTGTTGCAGAGATTTTGAACCCTTGGTAGAATTTTGATAGATTTTCTGTGGGCATTTTGTTAAAAAAACACAAAATAAGTTTATGCGGCAACACTAATGTACGAGTGTTGTTTAATTGCAAATAATGCACACTCGCTGCCTTTGAAGGTGAGTGATCTTGTACTTATGGCTTGCTTTCAGTCGAACTGTAAGTCCAAACATAAGACATTCTCTTCTTATGCACGTATAGTACTTATGACAGCTAACTAATTCGAAAAACTAAAATTTATTAAATTTATTATTAAAAGCGCCTATTTCCAAGCTTTTATATTCGAAAGCTAAGCACTCGAATCGCGCAAAAGAAACTACATACTCGTTCTAAAAAATTTCCTTTCTTGATTTACGTTGTTTTTCGCAATCTCATTTCATGAGAACTCTCTCTCGCTCTCGTTGGCAAGCTCTTGCTTTGACTGCGTTTGCCGTAAATATGCCATGCGATTTTTTGCCTCACCGGTCAATTATATAAATTTCATAATTAATTGGAGCATGTGAAGTGTTTGCGTTGATTTGTTTTTGTTTTGGTTCGCCAGTTAGCTCGGCTCATTGCATTTTGTGATTATTAGAAATTAATTATTTTGAAAGTTTAAAAAAGTTATGCAGTTTCGCATTTTGTTCGCTTTCATTGTGCAATTAACCTGGTTGCACTCCTGGTCCAATTTACACCTAAGTTATATAATCATAGGCTAATATTTTCGTTTTAAGAAAGTTGCTACATATTTCCAAATAAATCGACTTTGCATTTAAATTTTTAGCGCGCATCTACTTGATACCAGCGAATATTTTGGTACATGTATGACGAGTATCATCCGGAATAAACTATAATTTAAAGTTCGACCGATTGAAGTTTGAACACCAGTTGTCCAATCGTGCTTGAAAATGAAGTTTGCAACATGATTTTGTGTCGATTTGAACCTATGAACTGGAGCGGAGACTTAATGAAAATTTCACAGAAGCTAGGTGAACGAGTTCGGATGCTTGCCGTTGTGTTTATTAATAATTTAAAATAGAGCTTCCTCCTTGCACTAGAATCAGCAGTGATGCTCTCACAGCCACACAATCCACATTACTGCTATTCCTCTTTTTCCCACACGATGGCGCCTAAAATCGAGCTATTCTCAAGCAGTGTTGCATGATGTATCTTATCGAATTCTTTAGGATTTTCTCATGTGTACAAAAAACTTGCGATTGAAAAAAGTTTGTTTCAAGCATTGTTATTCTTTTCCAATTAAATTGATAAAGCGCGGTCATCACGTACATAGGTACGTACATGAGTAACATTATTTGCTCATATTTAAAAAAAAAAAAAAAAAAGAAGTTATTCCATTTACCAATCGATTAACACGTTAGGTAGGCAATTTCTTCTGCCATTTTGCAGTTTTTCCATGGTCTTAAGTCATAAAGTGTACGTAATGGATTGAAAAATGTATCCAAACTATCCCCTCAAATAATTTAAATATGTATGTATTTGCACCAGGCCGCTGTGGTATAGTGGTAAGCAGTGCGCGCTTCCACTACGCAGCACCTGGGTTCAAACCCTGGTGAAAGCAACATCGCAAAAATATAGAAAAAAAGGTTTCTTTCTTAACAGCGGTCGTCCCCCGGCAGGTAATGGCAAACCTCCGAGTGTATCTCTGTGTTCATCGGAAAAACATTGTTCCATAACAGTTATTACATAAAAAATATTTGTTTTATTTCGCCGATAACAGTTATAACCTGTTAAGTAATTGGAAAAAAGCTTACTTTTTGAGCAACCATTCGATCCCGTTGATGACAAAAAGAAGAAGGAGGGAAAGTAGAGCGAAAAGTAAATGACAACGTAAATTGCATTAGTGTTGCCGTGTTAGTGTTTCACTGATAGGCACAGGCTAGCATCAATTCGTAACATAACCCAAGGTTTACTTTTTACGTTGCTTGATAACAGTTATTTTACTACTCCTCTTTTATGTGCATCATCTTTATCTTCTTCTCCATCTGCGTTTTTTGTCAATATTCTCATCCTATAAGGTTTATCAGACAACGTAAAAAATACACGTTGTGCAATAACTGTAATCAAGCAACGTAAACCTGGAGTTATAGCACTTATTGGCGATGGGAAACTAATGTATGCATTTCTGCCGAACAACAGTTATGTTACCTGATAACTGTAAACGTTGGATTATAACTCTTATCGGCAAAATAAAAAATATTTTCCATCTGATAACTGTTATTGAACAACGTTTTCGGTAAATATCAGAACTCGGGCAGCGTTTTCAATTTGTTAATTCGAGATAATAGCTGAATGAATGTCTATGGTAGGTACTTATAGTAAGGTATATTTATTAACATAACGAAAACACATCAATTAAAAACTACTCTGGTTTGTTCGGGCGCAAACAAGGCAACATTTACGATCCAAAAATGGAACGAGTTTGCTCTCCCTACTCTTTCTGGGCTATTTTCGGACTTCCGAACGGACGACTTCCGTGTTGTATCCGAATCGGCCTTTGTAAAAAAAACTGTGACTGAGAAAGCGTTCTGGTTTTCGTTTAATTCTGCATGACAAAAAAAATTAATGTCAAGTATGTTCCCACAAGAGAACTAAACAGGAAAAAAGTATTGAAAGCAGTTTGAATGGGAACAAAATGAGAACAAAAGGTTCGGAAACGATTCCGTAAAGAACAAAATTCGAACAAAACTGTCTCAAGAAGAACAGAATGAGAACCAGGAAAGAACCAAACTTTGGGCAACGTTCTGCTAGAGAAGAAATGTCTTTAGAAGTTTACGTTAAGAACATCCTCATGTTGCGATTCGTTTCTCTGAACTGTCCATTTATGCAACAATATTCTGTGCAAGAAAAGTTCGTGTCTTAAGTCTTTCGTTAACTTAATTTTCATCTTTCAGTACTATTTTGATTAATTTTAATATTCATATATTTCAAACTAAGTAACGGAATGGTATGAGAAAAATTTTGTGATCGCTTTCATTCTTTGTGAATAGTTCATGGAAGATTTGATCAAGTTGGTTCTCTGTCAGAAGGTCCTGAGACTTCCACAGGTTTTGTTCTTACATAATTCCCATTGAGAACACTCTTGCTAGTTTTGTTCTCACTTTCGTTCTTGTAAAAATATTCTCGAAGATACTGATCGATATACTGAGGCTTTCGAGATATTCACAGTAAATATAGCGGTTTAAAACTTCAGAGTGTAGTTACGGGTTAAATAGTGCCACTGTACTAATATTCAAGAATACTCCGATTCTAACACTTTTAAGGAAGATCAACGTTAATCTCTTTCATGTGAGGTTCACTGTCATAAAAGTAAGTAAGTAAGTAATCTTTATATTGGCCAAAAAGTCACAGAATTTGTAGTGTGCAGAAACTTTAAATAGAATCGCATTTAGCGCAGTTCATGAAAAAAATTATGACACACCCTAATCTAAATATTTAAAATGATCATAAAAGATCTCCTTCAAACAATCAAATAAAAAAAACGATCGCGCCCTCATTTCAATGACAAACTGCTTTCATTGACCACACTTTCCAGTTTTATTTGTTGGCCAGTTTATACAATATTTTTGTAGGTCAGGGTTAAAATGAAAGTAAACCATGCTAAAACATAATTATTCAGCTGCTTTCCGAAAACAGACGACATAAATAGCGAAGCAAAGCATAGACCACAAAGGATGGAGATAATTTAATAGATATGAACCTATGTGAAGCTCTAAAGGTAAAAGTAATTGAATTGATTAGCGGCTGCTAATTAAGTGAGTCCAAACTAGAAGCGAAGGCATAAATAAAGCGTCAAATTCAAATATCCATGCCTACAAGTGTACACACATACATGCATACATACATACATACATACATGTGTACGCCGATGTCAGCATAAAGTTTAAGAAGCCATTTGATAGAACACATAAACATTAAGCCGGCAAATGATGGTCTAACTACATACCATCTGTTTTTGGGCATTCAACCAAAATTGTCTCACGCCAGTGAATTATGTGGGAAAAATAAACGCGTTTTTACTTTTGTGTGTAGTATGAATGCAAGCAGGTTAACTGTTATAAATATATGCATATACACACGGTAAATAGAGGTAAGTCTGTAACATGTTTTTTTTTCTGCAGCCAGACCAGAAGCTCATTTATCAAATATGGCCAAAAACGGTGATGGCCACTGAAAAGCGAAGTGTAACGTGCAATTGTTCGCATAAAAATGCCAGTCACACTTTTTTGTCGCTTACATACTCGTATACATACAGATATGTATTTAGTTGGAGAATCTAAAAGCACATGAATGTATGTACACATGTATGTATGTATGTAAGTAAAGCATGCATGTGAAGCAGCCTTTGAAATAGTTCAAGCAGCCGATCTTTGTGATGGCTAATAAGTTAAGCGACGAGTGGTTATGAGTAAACTATACCTATGTGCATACATATAGTACATAGGCCAACTTATGTACGTGTGAATGCATATCGTTGAGCATAAGTGTAACAAGTTTTTCACCCAGGGTAGAGTACATAAAGAAAAGGTTTTGTTGTAGCCACAAATGCCCATTGGCGGCTTACGTCAGTTTCGAATTTAGCGTAACGGTAGAAAAAAGGTGCTTAAAGCTTTAGGTATATACTTAGCTTTCTTAACAGCACTTTTAACGAAAACTAACGAAACCCGCTATACTAAATTTACCCTCTGCTACTGACTTGACCGAAGTTTCCCTATTATACTGACGTGTAATTAAGCTCTCAGACATTAGTTTTCCAGATTAAAGTATGCATATATTAGGTATTTATTAATAAGCTTATTTTCGAGTAAGTGTTGAAGTTTTGTTTGAGTGGATTTTAATGAAATTTAAATAATTTTAGTTATTTACAAAATAAGAAGAAATTTACAACCAAAATTTGGAGGTTATGTTAAAGTTGTCAGCAAAACAGCAGCTGTCACACATTTCTTTTCTAATTTCTTTGCTAATTCTAATCAACGAGTATCAACACACTGGAGTTAAATGCAGCCAGCGTGAACATTTAAAATGTTTTACTAAACCATTCCAAAACTGCAAAAACTAAAGTGCTCTAGTAATTTAACGCAATAAAATATAAATGAATTAATTAGTGCTGCTGCTTAACAATGGATAATGGTATTTTATTTAAACTTGTTGGCAAATTCGTTTTCCTTGGCACGCGCCATACAGAGCAAGAAAAATTTGCTAAGTCCAATAAAATCACAGAAAATCCGATAGATTCAAAACAATACAAATAATGTCCATCAATGTCGTTGTTTCTTGCAAATTATTTTAAGAAAATTAGTTTTAAAAGCTTTTCTTCCACCCAGTACTTAGCAAATTTTAACTCTAGACTAGCGATATGTATGTATGTATGCTACGTACAGCAATCTTATTGGCTTACAGGGGCCGCTCCATAAGAAAAGTAAAGAAAAGAAAAGAAAAGAAAAGAAAAGAAAAGAAAAGAAAAGAAAAGAAAAGAAAAGAAAAGAAAAGAAAAGAAAAGAAAAGAAAAGAAAAGAAAAGAAAAGAAAAGAAAAGAAAAGAAATGGTAAGATAAGATAAGATAATATAAGAAAATTCTCATACAAAAAATTTTGGAGCACCGTTAATTTTTGCATGACCCATTGATCGAACCACCCCTGAGACACTACCTTTCTGATGCAAAAGAATTATCGAAATCGGTTGACGTGGTGCAAAGTTATGCGGTAACATACATAAAAAAATATTCCGACGAACTGATAACCTCCTCCTTTTTTGGAAGTCGGTTAAAAATAAAATAGAACACAGCAGCTGAACTCTGACTTCTACTAAGTTTTTTAGCGGTATAGCCATCTATTTGAAAGTCAGACTATAGCCGTGTTCATCCAGTGTGCCATCTTTCGACTCACCCCCAACGCATTGCCAACTATACTTTTGGCTGAGTGGAGGGCCACCGGAGGCTCTTCAATGTCCAGCCTTCAATTACGTTGGTGGTCCAAAACAACTCCAAGATAGCTCTGTATCTTGATTTTAAGTTCCCTATATTTGGGTAATTTTGTCTTATTTTAAAAGAGCTCCCACCTCGAGCCAATATGAGTATGGCTCGCTAGCATAAGCCGGATGAAGGAATCGAACTAGTTTTACTTCTGTAAATGCCTCATGTATTAGTCGGAGCTGGGAATCGTGAGTACCACTTCACATAGGGCGGTCTCTTCTAACTTCCGTTTTAAGAAGTAATCGAGTGGCTCCTATAAATTGCGTTCAAACAGGCACATCAGAAGGCATCACGGACAAGATCAAGACCTAAATCGCACAACAATTCTGCGCAAATTGTATGTCCCTTTACATGTAAGCAATAGGTACTAAAAAAGATCGGATTAAAAGCTCTGCGAACTTCGCAACTGGCTTATACAAATTCGGCTGTGATTGATAAGGACTATGAGGTCGGATTCAAATGTCCTTCGATCAGATTTCGATGAGTCGCCTGTACCTGACGACCAGCCCTCGTACATGCATAGAAGTACAGAGCTATATATTGACACATATATATGTTTGTACATACATTCATACAAATACATAAAGATATGTACGTATGGAATATGCATATGTCAACCATGTGCCGAGTCAAACTTGTGTAAATTGCAAAACTAGTCTATGTACACAAACGCAGCTCAAACGAAAATATATTAATGCCTCCGGCGGCCAGAAACAGTCCTCCACACCCAAAAACCATCGGCAACATGATATACGCAATCACATAACGAATATATAACTCACATATACAGGCTTACATACAAATACATATTTACGTATTTATCTATGCATTTTTGCACATTAAGAATTCTTTTTCCTGCTCTGACCAATTGCCATCGAAAGTAAAATTACCGCAAGTTGAGCACAAAGTCGAGCAAACAAGAATTCCAATCGATATACAATATTTGTGCGGAATTCCAATCTAACTGAATAATTTGTCTCTATGTAAGCAGTTAGAGCTATGGTGGACATTATTGCTGTAGGTAGTTGTCATATACAGATGTACATATGCACGTATGTTTATATGTGTAGACATTAGGGTGGGTAAAAAAATCAAGTTTTTTTTTATCTGATACACGAAAGCTAGTTCCTAGGTACCTCTAGAAAGTACTTATCAAATCTGAGCTCCTAATACTAACGGGAAAATTATCCTCATCATAGTTTTCCATTTTAAATTTAGTCTCATATAAAAATGGTCATATCTTATCACCAATAGATCGTTAAACCAGGAAATTGTACGATCTACAAAAATAAATTAATGTGGTAAATCGATTACTCTAACCATTTAGAAGATATTCGCAGTAGAATTCCAATGCGTACTGATTTTAATAGTTTTCTAATAAATATTTCCAATTTATCCACTTAAAACTATGCAATGAATCTATTTCATGTGTGCAATTAACAATAACAACCACACTGTCAAGCTTTAATAGCGGCGAATCAGAAAATATATTAGCAACAAAAGCTTACGGGGCGTGCATGGCTCAGTGGTAAGTCCTTCTGACTTTGCACATCGATGACACGGGTTCGATCCCTGCTGAAATTCTAGGAAAAAAAGAAGTCTGATGAGGAGATGTGGTAATCTCCAAAATAGCTGCTATAACTTCTACCGCTTAAGCAGTATTGTTTTTTTTTCCATTTTCAATATCACTATTGAAATAAATATGAATACGCCACAATAAAAATTGACAAAATCATTGAATTTGTTTAATACATTCGACCTACCATATGATTTTCTTGATCTTGACAACGAATTGTGCACTTCCGAGGACATTTATAAAGAAAAGGAAGAATATTTCAAGCAATTAAAATTTGTAAATTACGCAGCAGAGCACTGGTATCTGAAAAAAAAACAAAATACTTGATTTTTTTTTAACCCACCCTAATGTACATATACCTAGCCCAAAGCAGAAAAGCTTGACCAGAAGCTAATGAAAAGCTTTGTAAATAATTTAATTAGTTTATTCGTTTTCCGTCTTTTTGTAGTATGCCACATTCATTGAGCACGTTTTTAAATATAACTACCAAAACCTGTACACTATTTATGTACATATGTATTTCCCTAATAATGCGGGTAAATGAGCACTGTTGTCTTTAGGAATTCAACATGTGGCTCATTCCCCGGCAATCGATACCGAATGCAACGAGAATTAACTTAAGACTTTGATTGTATTATTTTTAGTAAGTAAGAGTAAATAACCCTCCCTACCCTCCCTGCGTCCCTTATATAAAGTATTCATTTTTACTATGCATTATTTCCCTCAGTGTAAGAGTAAATAAATCTAGCTTTCAAAACTGAAAGCCAAAGTTTCGAAATTTATTTCAAAATCAGATATTTTTTTTACTTTAGGTTGTACCATTTTCAAACTCATTAGATGGTTAATTTTCTGTAAAATTTACAATACATATGTATATTCGTAGTCTATTGTCTTATTTACATTGCTTAAACAGTCAATTAAGAGAACAATTCGTCAGCTTTGAAACAATGTAATTTTCATGTTTTTCGGGCTAGTACTAAGTATTTTATTATATATTAAAGCAAAGCCGATTTTAATGTCACGCCCGTCAAAAAATACACAAAATAGTTATTTTTTGAAGAAAAGCCGATTATGTTAGTCACGCTCGTCATATGTCACACCCGTCACAATTTACAGTTTGATAAATTTGGCCATGGACCGCTACCGTTACTTATCTGCTAATCTAAAATTTATAAATATCTGTTTTTGATCGCCGATGGCAAAACTTAAACTATGCTTAACGGACAAAAAGAAACCATTACATTAGGGCAGAAACTGTACCTCACACGGTTTGATAGGTAACAGCCTTATAAGGTAGTACTATTTATAAATATTTCCTTTTTGGTTGTTGTTGTTTCCGATAGGGTGGGTGTATGATGTATTTTGGAACGAATTTCGTTCTAAGGTACTTTACAATGACTCGGAGAGACAGTGAGGATGAAGAGTCCGATCAAGGATTATCCCGGCTTTTGGTCGCAGAATGTTTTATGTGTTCGTAAAATCCAACTTTTTGAGAGTCTAATAATGTGTATTTGTGTGTATTTGTATTTCATGCTCAACTTGTTACACCCGTCACAGTTGAATTTGGAACATACAACACCGTGCGACAAAAACCAGAAATTTTTAAAACCCACGAAAAAATCAATATATTCACAAAACTAGGAGCCAAATATAGTATAACTTCGCTTTTAATTCTTCCCTCTGACGTCAGGATTTTTTTTTAAATACTTCGAAATTTCCACGATATGATTGAATAAAAAAATTATTTAAAAGATTTGCTGCAATGTTGAGTAACAATATGGGTATCAGTTAAAAGGAAGAAATCTGTAGAATAAAAAAAAATATTTTTTTTTTTTTTTCAGGACGAATAAATGTTGAAAATGTCCTTTTAAAAGTTTATCCTTGAATATCCTTGGAAATTTGCAATATTTATTTTTGAAAAAAAAAAAATATATGTCAAGGATTAATATATAAACTGCCACATCCTCGAATTTCGTCCTTCTACCTTTATTAATTTTAGATAAAAAAATGTTTACACTTCTTTTATAAGATATTGATAGTTACAATATACATAAATGAAGATACTGGAATCATTACACTATACAGCACTCAGCTGGGTATTGGACCAAACCAATTTTTTTTTTTAAGATTGAGTCATAGGTGAAAAAGTAATTTCTCCGTTTGTCGAAGTTAGCCTCTGAAATCGAGATATGGTCGAAAAAGGACCTTTGATAAAAAATTATGTTTTAATGTTATATGTAAATAACTAAAATATCAAAAATATAGACGTAGTCCGCCTATTGTTCTTATTTAAATGGTATATAACCTTATTTTCTGCAAACTTATATTACAGGTGCTATAACGCTGGTCTTCGAAAAATTAAAAACCTTATATTTCAAACAATTTTGAACTGCTTTTTAAAAAATTGTAAACATGATTAAACCCCCTTTCTTCTGATGTGCATATTTTTATACTTCGTATGTAAAAAGTTGAGAAAAAACATTTAAGAAGAAAAAATACCTTTTTTATAAAAAGAAATATTTTGAACTAAAAAAGTTACTAACCGATTTTTAAAAAATTGATAACGTTATAAACGCAATCAAACCTTATTTCTTCTGATATGCGTATTTGTATACTAAAATTTGGTTATAATTTTTTTGAAAAATTGCCGACAATATTCCAATATTGGGCACTGTCACTTTCCGAAAAGTTTCGTTCTTGCCTACAAGCGTATATGAAAGAGAAAAATGTCGCCGACAATTCTGGATCTGAAATTTTATAGAAAAATCACCAATTGTCCCACCCACCCGTCACTTTTACGAAATAGGCCCATGGATAATACCTTGAATAATAAGCTATACGTTAAAAATATGTTTTTCTGTTTCTTTTTTCAGGTTTAAATAGTCAAGCAACAATTTTGGCCACTTTTCAGTATTCTGGCCCACTATGAGTTGGTATTGTAATTTTATTATACTTTGTCACATTGAATGCATTCTACTAATCAACAAGCTGCTGCATCAACACCAGCACTCTTTTTGAAACCACCACACTTTCTTGTCAGTGCTGAGAGGTCATTCATTGGGTGCATTAAACAGCCCATAGGAGGTGATGGTGTGCAAGCACATTAATTGCAGTCACTATGCGAGAAGGAGTAATGCGTCAAGCAAAGAACATTACATTTACATACTTAACTACGAGTAAGTATAAGGTAACACACACACAACTACGCAGTCACAAACCTAAGGGAACAAATCTGAGGTAAGCCATTATGCGACGACGTACTTACGTCTATATAAAGAAACAATCAAGCAAAGCCAGTTAAGGTGGTTTGTAAGTCTGTTTGAAAAATTATACTATTTACATACTGACTTTTAGTTTGATGTTGGTCATGTCAACTTCGTGTGCGATTTGGTTAGCTTGGCGTGAATTAGGGTGAATAGGTGAACTTAGGTGTCAACTTAGGGTGAAATATAGTATGTATGTATATACAGACATACAGCCGTACATACATCGATAATGCCATGTGTACTTGTTTGCGGTCTATTTCTTGCTTTGTGCGTAAAACTTGCGTTGTAGTGACGCATGAATAGCGTATGTTAGGTTGTTTTTCTTGTTTCGTTTTTACATTTCCTGAACTTGCACTTGGCGTTGGTGGGCAGTGCGCAATGGGTGGCAAATTCTTGGCGAGGTCATTGCCGTAACTTTTCAAATGCATTTTTATTTCAAGTTAAGTGTACAAGTCTTTCATTTTATAGTAGTTTTTGTGATCGCATGATTTTCTCTTGCAAATAGTTATTGTTACTTTAAGTAGTATCTATATATATTTCTGTGGACATTTGACCAAACCACCTCTTTCAAAATTACAAATTTTTCAGAAGATCGAAAGACATATTAAAATCTTTTCAGAGCATAAATTTTGTTAAAACTGGACTCATATCAAAATAAGCAAGCATTTTTCTATAAACTCTTTTTACTCAAATATTTTTTTTTTTTTATAAAAATAAACTATATAAATAAATGCTTTTTCAAACAAAAAGTCATCTTATCCCGTACAAGTGGTTTTGTTAAATTAAATTTGAGCAAAATAGTAAATGGTTTTTTGGCCCGGGGTCTATAAAATTTTATTTGAGGAAGCAACGTTTTTAAAATATACATTTGGCAAAACAACTTTAATCGAAAGAGCTTCTTGTGTTAAATGCAAGTCGCAGAAATTGCACAGACGCTAAATAGAGGCAAGTTCTTTTGTTATAATTTTCCCGTTTAAAACATGTTTAAATTCCAACTTATTCGAAAGAAGAAAATTCCTTTTGAATTAACGAATTTGATAATTGGAATATGTATGTCAATATGGATATCAGGCAAGAGGGATTTAATAGGGTTTAAGTAGGAAAATGTTTCTAAGTGGGTTGCCACCTGTTTTAAAAGTCGCGTTTAAGAAAGTTTGCAGTCGAACATATTTTTGAAAAATTGAATTCAGTTAAATTGATAAGATACGGTAAATATTGAATTAATACGCATGTGAAGAAAGGGCGCGGTATGTCGGCTCGAGATATAAGATTATGAATTAATTTTAGCGAAGAAAACCAATACATTAACTTCTTTCTAAATACTTTCGAAAACATATTCACTAGCACCCACAAATTTGCTCGAAAATCTCACTTCATAAAACTCCTTAAATCTAGTATTAACCGACTTCAAAAAACAAGGGGTTAACAAAACGTCGGAATGTGTTTTTATATGTATGCGGTATATGTTATGCGGTATCAACTTGTATTGCTAATAGTTGATCTTTTAAAATTTTTTACTTATATTTTTGCAAAGGAAAACCAAAAAAAAAAGTGCCCAAAACACCCATGGGCTCTGACAGTTTTAATCCTGGAATGGATCTCCGCGGTTCGCTAAAGATCAATGGACAAATAGGCCTCCGAGTTGAAACGCAGCCGTGCTAGTTGCTACAAACCTAAACAAATTTAGCCTCGACCTACTTAACAGATCCACTATTCTTTTTTTGCTAGAGTCAAGCTAAATCTCATGTACTTTCTTGCGAGTGTGGATCTCTGGCCAACTATTGCGCACTTGATTCAGAAAGTGCGTGTGGATTTCCGTTTGCACTTGCGGGTTAAAACTAAAAAATTTCCACCTTGGTCAACATTGCTCTCTCGTTGTCTTTTATGTTCCTAAGTTCGCAAACCTAGGCAAGTGACATGGGTGCTGTCTCTTAACCTCGAGTAGCTAAAGTCTGCATTTTCCTCGACCGTAACTCTCTGAATCTTACCGTTGGGTACATCGCTACTTGAGAATAACACTCAGTGCTCCTGAGCGGCACCTTGTAGTTCTCTAAGTCATGGACCTTGTGCCTAGAACTGATTTAACTACTCTGCTTTTGAGCTTTGATTCGATATCTCCAGCACCCTACTGATTGCTTCTGCCTTGACGTTGCTGAAAGCGTCCTGAAAAATCAAGAATCTGATTAAGGTATGCAATCTGTCACACACTGGAAGCAGAAGTTACAATTAAGCATCACCTTCGCGACTTCCCTGTGCACAGTAGGCCCAAAATAAGGTTTATGGGCAAGCCATAGCTGGTATTTACAGACCAAAACGCAGTGTTTACTTAAGATTCTAAGCACCACTGGGTGAATCAGACGAAAAAGGAGGTTTCCTAGGGTGGGTAAGGTTGAAGTGACTGTCTTCATTGAGATCCTGATGAATGTAGACTTTGGTCCGAAAGTCTCATTTTGATGTCCTTGGTTTAGTTCTATTATTCGAAGTGTCCGACGCTGTAAATTTCTATCAATACTATTATCCCTGGGTGCGTTCTATTATGCAGTTACCATCGAAGATTACAGCAAACCAACCTAATTACCCTTATCTATATTTGAAGTATTACCGCATGTGTTGGCTTTCTGCTCTATATTTTGTTTACCATTTCGACAAAGTGGGCAGTAAGCCACTGTTTGCAGAATGGAAGCAATATTCCCGCTCCATTGGTGATATTTGTGGTAGTAAGGGGCATGGCAGTCCTGGCAAGCTCATTTTCCTCACGATTACTTGGTATATCTCTGTGTTCTGGAACCTAAATCACACTTGAGGTGTACCTAAATGCGAGATCGTTTAGAAAATGTTTACATTCGATAGCTTATTTAGAGGTAGTCGAGGAGCATTCTGAATATTTAATAGCGACTAGACTAGTGATTCCTTAGGTGGTCCAGGTGGACCCCCCGGAGTCCACGGGAGACTCGACGAGGGTCTACGTTGGCATGACAAAAATATGGGAGTCCACGAGTTGTAAGTGGGGGCCCACGAAAATGTATCTGGTTTCCACAGTAAAGAACCAGGCTGAGGTATTTGTAATTTTCATAGCCAAGGACAGTCACGCTGCACTTAGGGCATAGGCTAGCCCTCTAACTACTTCCTAACTAGTTCGGCAATGCAACTCTCGATTAAATTATGTTGGTAAATATAACGAGCTTGCTTTACCCTGGCTGCCAGGTCACTGGCAATTAGTTATCTGACCAATTGGCCACAGTTGGCTAAGACCGAGCCTTCTTCGATCCGCAACCAGTTATAGCACTCCCCACTTTGCCTATCGAAGCCACCATCTGAAATGACCGGGAGACGTCGAAAAGATGCAGGTGGTCAATACTCATGTTGCCTTAAATCTCAGAAGGTCTACCCAGTTATTTGCTCTCACTGAGTCACTTCACGTGGCACAAACTTCTGATTGTGATAAGCGTAATTAACAACTCCATTTGCCCATACTGCATTTAAGAGGATGAAACGGTGGAACAATTCTGGTGCTTCTTGCTTGCTTGGTTGTTTATAATCAAATTTTCTAGATTTGGATATTAACACAAATAAAATATGTTAGAAACGAACCGCGAGGGGTCCATAGAAACCAATAAAGTTTTGAAAGGGGTGTACGTGGAAAAAAGTTTGGGAACCTCTGGACTGGACTATGAGTTTTGTAGGTTGAGATTAGCCCCAAAGATCCCCAGGACAACTTCCTAGACAGCTTTACTTCAGCTTGAAATACACTAAAGTGATCTGGCATTCGGAAGCATAACTACAGTGAAAGTTCCTACGAGTTTTGGCAGTAGCGTTAGAGTAAGCATCCAATACCATTCATTCATTCCTCGTGGGAATATGTGTGGTAAAGCCATTTTTCAAACTGCAGATACCTTAATTTCATACATTTTTGATTTCTTGAATATTTTCTTGTTTTTTTTTTTTTGTTAAACTATTGGCTGTGGTTTTAAGGCCGTGTATATGTATGTACTTAGGGCTAATCAGTGATTAGTAATCACCAAATCAACCCGCAAATATGCAATCAAACCAACAACCTTCGGACTAGCACTGTCTTCAATTGTCTTATAATTTTAGTGTACTCGTATGTAATTAGAAACTGCATTAGCCAACAAAATAATTTAGTTTAGTAAAGCACCAACAAAAACCCAATTGAACGACTCCACCTTCACATATCTCAACGGGATATCATACCAACAAAAACGACCTTCCTATAATCGTTAAAAAATTACAAACTAAAAATAAACACAATTTGTACTAAATACCATAATTTGGAATTCGTTTGTAGGTACATTCGTATGTAGCGAAAAAAAAATGGGCATTGCCTTACCGTTCCGCTTGTAGCTTTAAAGTTGCAATACAAAAATCATTCAACCAAATTGCAGTAACAATTTGTTTAGACCACATAGTAACAATGTAATGCCTTAGTAGGTATTTCTATATTTGCCTTGCACACTCAATAAATGCAAAGCTGAATTACTTATGAACTTATGACGAGGAAAGGAACCATGCCGGAAAATACATTGGTATGTATAAACACAAACATAGTTCATTCATTGTACATATGTATGTACATACATATATACGTATATAGTTAATATTTTCTTTAAATGCCATATGCATTTCGATTATTGTTTACACTGGCAAATTGAATTATACAGCAAAGTAACCGAATACATACACTGATAGGTAAGACAAGTAACACAAGCTGTTGAACTGGATCAGTCAACAAGACATGCAGGCGGGTGGACTTACAGGTTTATATGTAGAGTAAGTATATAGAGCTTTTGATTGCCCAGCGCACACAGCGACCAGGTGACGACGCCAATATTACGCTGGTTAAAGTTTTAATTCTTTTTCTTATTTCTATTTTGATTTACACGCTTATGCAATGTGGTAATATGCCACACAAATTCAACTTTCGAAATAAAATCGCCAAATTCCGCTGTCGAATGGCCTCAATGCGTTGCACATGCGAGCGCGCTAATAGCCAGAATATTCAATGTATTTGGGTGTTGGTTAGTCGTCGGTTGGTTTATTCAAATGACCCGTTGCTACTTAGTTAGCTGTTTACTTATTAATCTGACCAATCGATTCGACACGATCGTGGTTCACAGGCAAAAGAGTTATTTAGTTGAGCAATTTCTTATGAAAGTCTCTAAAATTTTCTATCGAGCAGTGCTTTAAAGGGTATGTGCGCCCACTCTAATTTAGTAAAGATATTAAACCATCGTGTGCACCTTTGCGAATGTGTTCACTTACGATTGATTAATCTATTTTCGAACCCACTGTCACTTGTATAAATATGTTAGTCACCTTTGGTTGGTCTATTTTTATATTCCACACCCACTCAGAAATAGGTCGTATGCTTTTCAACGGAACTTCGATTTGCATTGTTTCTTGTTTTTTTCGCTTTGATAAATTACTATTAGGATCTTAGGCATACTTTTTACATTCAATGGACACAAATTTGAGTTTAAAGGGTTGACACTTAAAAAGTCTGTCCGAAAATCGCCCAACTTAAGAAAAGGTTATTGTTAGATTAGAAAATGCAAAAAAAGGGCATACATTTTGTCACCATTCAAATATGATATTTTTGTAGTTTTAAACCTTGCTACACATTTTTGGCCATTCAAACTCTAGGTATAAATTTTTAGTTATTTAAAACTTAGGCAAAAGCTTTTGGTAATTTATAAACTGGACATACATTCTAGGAACTAATGAAAATGGATTTAATTATTGGTCATTCAATAACTTAATATACTTACATACATACATATGTAAAGATTTGTTCATTTGTAAAAATTCACACTGAAAATATCTCTTTCCTTTGAATAATAAAAATAGATTTATGAGCAGAAAACGAATTTTGAGTTGTAAAAAATTACCCAGAAATTTGCACAGTATCCAGTTATTTTGCTCACTTGTAAGTATTCAATACTCGCTACACCCATCGATAAATTTTTGTATCCATCTTTCAAGGGGAAAATATTATGTCTATGTGATCGTCAATTTTATATATTCCAATTTCAAATAACTAGAAAACTATGTATATTAAGTATTGTATTAAGTAATTCGGCAGAAAAAATTTTTTTTGTATGTATGTTACCGCATAACTTTGGACGTCAACCGATCTGGATAATTCTTTTTGCATCGAAAAAGTAGTGTCTGACAGGTGGCCCCGTACTAATCTGGTTTAGATCCGAAATGCTCCAAAATATATGTCCAGTTTCTAAATTTCAAAAATTTTTTTTTCAAACCACCAAATATTTATGGCAGCTCCTTTAATTGCCAACAATTTTATCCAGTTTTCAAATTGTCAATTTCTAGGTAACAAAAACTTTTCGGTCATTTTTTTTTTAGATTACCAAAAATGTATATTCGGTATTTATATGTCCAGTTTTTTTATGACTAACAATTTATGTCCAATTTTTAAATACCAAAGAATTCATGTGCTATTAATCCAAAAAATTATGTCCAGTTTTTAAATAACCAAACATTTATGGTCACTTTTTCATTAAGGATTTAAGTGGTTTTAATGAAATTATTTGTTCATTTTTGAATTTGGACCCGTATTCGTCAATTAACTTTTTACTGTCATAAGCACCGTAATGGTTGACTTTCTTGTTGATATCAATGGCGTTAAGCCAGCGTTATCGGTACTAGTTAGGTTCGTTACTGCTATTATTATATTAACCTATCTCGTTGCAATTATTTTCAGCTTAACGACCTAAATTGCGTGAAGCCAAAAATGTTTCATAACGACCCTGTTGTGCAACCTTTAGTGCCTTACTAAAAATTGCCCACACAAGAGAGATGAAAATGTTCGGAGAGTGTAGGGTTTGGAAAAAGCAACGTTTTTTATTTCCTACCGCCACTTTGTAACTCGCGAATTTTAAATATTTTTTTAGTTAAATCATTTGAGATTATTTATATATCTATAAATGCCTTGTCTGTTCAAAGCGATTAGGCTGTTATTTGAAGATGTAAGCCACATAAGGCGTCCGTTTGAGTCTACGTTTTTTGACAACATTTATTCTTGAAGTTACAGTCTTAATATAGTCAATAACAGATGGATACCGAAAAGACTCACACGAATTCAGAAGTCGAGTTTTGAAGCAGTACTCGGATTCTCTTATTGTATGAAATAGCATAGTTAAGCAGACATCACACGATTTGTACAGATTTCTACATTTTGGCAGTTACAGAGTGGTGTTGTCTAGAAATAATGAATTCAACTCAGTAACTCTTTCCAAACAACACCACTCTGTAACTGTGTGTAGTTCCAAAAACTAGAAACCAAATCAATAATGTTGTGATATGCGCTTTTTTGAACATACACACCATCCGAGGAGCCAAAGAAGTATTTTTGGAAGTTTCGCAACAGTGTTTATTTCTATCCAATTTCAATTTTTTTTTTTTTGTATTTCACATGGCCTCCTTTGATTAAGAAAAAAAAAATCAGAACAGTTATTGACACTTTCAAAATCAGAGGCAACAACAAAATATATGCAAATGTGGATTTGCTCTAATGCTACTACCTGTTTCATATGCCTTTGAAATTCGGGATTTTATGACTAAAAAGGGCGAACGGGATTTTCTGTTGAAAAACGGGATTTTTTGCATACCATACCAAGCAATAAAATTTAGTAATTGATAAGTAACAAAAAGCTGCCATACTCTGTGGTAAATTAACGTTCCTTTCAGTGGAACTTCATTCACTTGAAATAAATTTTAATTGCAAGTTTATGAGTTATAAAAACAGTAATGTGGATGGCTTGAGTTTGTAGATTCTGAACATATTTTAAGAATGTACAAGAATCAACTAGATCATAAACTTTCTAATTGAGAGGTCGCAGGGCTGGTCATGTTATTCACGAAACTGTGTTTAAAATTTTTCTAAGACCGTAAAATTCTCAACTTACAAATTTTTATCACCAACAAATTTTTAGCTCGGTTATTTTTTAACCAATTTTAAGTTTTTTATATGACTCTGGAAAGAATATTTGTACTATTTAAAGAAATCATAAGTTTTGTGTTTCGAGGTTTCAATAGTTTGTCTAGTTGGCCATCAAATTACCTCGATACTGACCTCCTGAGACCAAACTGGCCCGGATTCGGGTTCAACGACCCCAAAATAATATATATTTTAGTCGCCTATATGGATTTTCATAAACGATTCATAGGGAAATTTTTGGCAGACTGGTCGGAAAATGGTAACTTAGTACCGAATTGCTATTTTTTTTATAAACGCCACATAGACTTCGATTCTACGTAAAAATACCTCACTTTTCGCATCTTCAAAAAATAATGATAGCTCTCCACCATTTGTGGGCAAAGCCGCATGCGTTTTGACTTGGAAGGACCCATACAGTGTTGCCGTTATGCGACTAAAGAGGCAATTTGACCCTTTTTAGGCGCCAATACCCTTTGACCCGACTTTTTTGATCCTTTTACAAAATTATGTGCAACTTTTGCCCCTTTTCAGAGATTTTGTTTTAGAACCATGCTATTAAAAAATATTTCTCCTGTAAGTAAAAAAAAATGGTTAAAACTTTTAAAGGAAATGCAACTCTTCATTTTGCAGCAACTCGATTTCTATGTTTTGTTTAAAGCTTGTCCCACTATTTTCTTCTTAAATTCAACATCGGAACGTTCTAGCAGCGAAAAGACTTTATAATACATATATATTTGATTTTGACTTGGGATCTCAGATTTTTTTTTACTAGTAAAGAAAAGCAAAAATGATATGGTGACCCTTTTTTCGTCAATTACCAATTCTCAACGGCAGCACTGGACCCATATATATCCTATGTATATTGCATATCTATATACATGATTGTGTATTTTTTCATCCGAAAACATTTTATTAATAAAATTTACATATAGCGCGGGATTCCTGTTATAACTTTAGTTTAAAACGGGATTTAGATTATATTTGGACGGGGTTTTATTAACGCAGTTTCTGGCAACACTGATTCGCATGCATGTACGTATGTATGTATGGTCGCCTGGTATTTGGAAATGAAAATATCGTTGTGACAAATAAACTGGTCGTAAAGAGAGGTCGCGGCTAAATGGACACAAATTTTTGGTTATATAAATGTGTATGTACTTAAATCATGGATTAAATGATAAAAGCTACTAGCATTCGATGGTTGTTATGTATGTATGTACATTAGACTGCATCAGCACAAAAAGTTTCAGTTTTTCCGCCGGGATTACAAAATATATTATATTTGAAGACGTCTACCAAAATATTTCGGAAAAATATTAAGATTTACGT
>NW_016163062.1:15117-38729 GCF_001687245.7 Rhagoletis zephyria | reverse complement strand
TGAAAATTCTTAAAAATAAATAAATAAACATAAGTGGCACACTTTGAAATGGCGTGCTATAGATATGACCGATACTGTTTGCAGTAAAAAATAAGATATAATATACTTACTTAGTGTAGCTGGTTGAAAAGGCAACTCTCTGCGGTTAGTGAACGAGATAGTCGATTTCCCGTTCACGCTTTCTGTTGTCTATAAAAAAAAATACCATACCATTNGCACACAATATCACTTTGAAATGGCGTGCTATAGATATGACCGATACTGTTTGCAGTAAAAAATAAGATATAATATACTTACTTAGTGTAGCTGGTTGAAAAGTCAACTCTCTGCGGTTAGTGAACGAGATAGTCGATTTCCCTTTCACGCTTTCTGTTGTCTATAAAAAAAAAAATACCATACCATAATATTTTCAAGCTATTTATTTTGGGGGCCGCTGTGGTGAAGCAGTGCGCACTACCACTCCGCAGGGCCTGCGTTCAAGCCCAGGTTCCGACTACCATAAAAAAGAAAAAAAAAAACGTTTTTACCTCGCTTTTATTAGCTTGGGATGTAACTATGTAATAATGATGCGCCTAAAAGATGCAGCGATTTTCATTCTCAAGATACGTAGCGAGTTTTTAGTTTTTTAAACTATAATTTTATTTCTAATAGCGTTCGCCCCTCGGGCGGCAATGGCACACTTTCGAGTGAATTTCTGCCATGANAAAAACCGTTTTTACCTCGCTTTTATTAGCTTGGGATGTAACTATGTAATAATGATGCGCCTAAAAGATGCAGCGATTTTCATTCTCAAGATACTTAGCGAGTTTTTAGTTTTTTAAACTATAATTTTATTTCTAATAGCGTTCGCCCCTCGGGCGGCAATGGCACACTTCCGAGTGAATTTCTGCCATGGGAAACGGCTTCGCATAAAAATACAATCCCCGTTCGGAGTCGGCGTAAAACTGTAGGTCCCTCCTCTTTGTGTGACAACATCAAAGCGCACGTCACAAAGCGGAGGAGAAGCTCGGCCAAACACTAACATATTGTGTAAGCGCCAATATATTATTATTATTGGGAATAAAAATATACACACAAAGTGGGTATATGAACGTAAAATTACAAGTTTATTGCAAATAATCAAATTTACACACATCCACAAATAAGATAAATTTATTTTAGAGATTAAATCGCTTGGAAAATCATTAAAAAATTCGGCTTGAACCATACTTAAATTTAGCTATTCAAAAACATAAAAACACTGCCAGAACTAAATTTCATTTTGTTTTGTGCGCAGACAATGACACTGTTAATTTTTAAACTTTATAGGTTAAACTGGCTGAAATAGAACGTGCACGTTCAGAGCTTCAAGAGAAATGCACAAAACTGCAGCAGGAAACAGAAAATATAACCAATCAGTTGGAAGAGGCTGAATTGAAAGCATCTGCTGCTGTGAAATCTGCCAGTAATATGGAATCCCAGTTGACAGAAGCGCAGCAATTACTCGAGGAAGAGACACGCCAGAAGTTATCACTGAGCTCAAAACTAAGACAGCTTGAATCGGAAAAGGAGGCCTTGCAGGAGCAACTTGAAGAAGATGAAGAGGCGAAACGGAACTATGAGCGTAAATTGGCCGAAGTAACAGCACAAATGCAAGATATTAAAAAGAAAGCAGAAGAAGATGCAGATCTTGCTAAAGAATTGGAGGAGGGCAAGAAGCGCTTGAATAAAGAGATAGAAGCTTTGGAAAGGCAAGTAAAGGAGTTAACAGCGCAAAATGATCGTTTAGATAAGAGTAAGAAGAAGATACAATCGGAACTTGAGGACACGACTATTGAGTTGGAAGCACAACGTACAAAGGTTTGTTACGACTACTAAAGTTTTGTTATACAAGTCTGTTTAATAATTTTAACCCTTAGGTGCTTGATTTAGAAAAGAAGCAAAAGAATTTCGATAAAATTCTTGCTGAGGAGAAAGCCATATCTGAGCAGATAGCTCAAGAGCGCGACACTGCGGAGCGGGAAGCCCGTGAAAAGGAGACCAAGGTGCTTTCACTAACACGCGAATTAGATGAAGCTTACGATAAAATTGAAGACCTTGAGAACAAAAGAAAAGTGTTGCAAAACGAACTTGATGATTTGGCCAACACACAAGGCACTGCCGATAAGAATGTTCACGAGTTGGAAAAGGCAAAGCGTGCACTGGAGTCGCAGCTGGCTGAACTGAAGGCTCAAAACGAGGAACTCGAAGATGATTTGCAGTTGACGGAAGATGCCAAGCTGCGCCTGGAAGTGAACATGCAGGCGCTGCGGTCGCAATTCGAACGTGATTTACAAGCGAAAGAAGAGCAGGCGGAAGAAAAACGCCGTGGTCTTGTTAAGCAGTTAAGGGACCTGGAGGCTGAGTTAGATGAGGAACGCAAGCAACGCACTGCAGCTGTGGCAGCGAAGAAGAAGCTCGAAGGGGATCTAAAAGAAATTGAAACAACCATGGAAATGCATAACAAAGTGAAAGAAGACGCTTTGAAGCATGCGAAAAAACTGCAAGCTCAGGTTAAAGACGCTTTGCGTGATGCTGAAGAAGCTAAAGCTGCGAAAGAAGAATTACAGGCTGCAAGCAAAGAAGCTGAGCGCAAGGTGAAAGCCTTAGAAGCTGAAGTGATGCAGTTAACCGAAGATTTAGCCAGTTCCGAAAGAGCTCGCCGTTCTGCAGAAACAGAGCGTGATGAACTTGCAGAAGAAATTTCCAATAATGCCAGTAAGGGTTCTCTTATGATCGATGAGAAGCGACGATTAGAAGCGAGAATCGCCACATTAGAAGAAGAGCTGGAAGAGGAGCAATCGAATTCAGAAGTGCTATTAGACCGTAGTCGCAAGGCGCAATTATCCATAGAGCAACTCTCGACCGAATTAGCCAATGAAAAATCGAATTCGCAAAAGAACGAAAATACACGTGCACTACTTGAGCGACAAAATAAAGAGCTCAAAGCCAAACTAACTGAGATTGAGACGGCACAGCGCACTAAAGTGAAGGCTACAATTGCAACTCTAGAAGCCAAGATATCTAATCTAGAAGAACAGTTAGAAAATGAAGGCAAAGAACGGTTGTTGCAGCAGAAAGCTAACCGCAAAATGGATAAAAAGGTAAAGGAACTTACGATGAATATCGAAGATGAACGTCGCCACGCTGACCAATACAAGGAGCAAATCGACAAGGTAAATTCTATGAATACTAAATGAAACACAGCTGAACCATTACTTTTATCTTTCTTAGCTTAATAGCCGTATGAAATTACTTAAACGAAATCTTGACGAAACCGAAGAAGAGTTGCAGAAGGAAAAAACTCAAAAACGCAAATACCAACGTGAGTGTGAAGACATGATTGAGAGCCAAGAAGCAATGAACCGCGAGATCAACTCCTTGAAAACTAAGTTAAGGTAAGCTTATTAGAAAGTTAAGGAAAATGCTTAAATTGTAAGGCGAAAAGAAGGTTAACATATTACATTTACAATTTTGCTTCGCGTGCGATAGATCTTTTTATTTTAAAATCGAGTTACTATAAACTTTTTTATTTTGATTAATTTCATTGAATTTATTTTGAACAAGTTTAAAAATTATTTAACACCAAAACTTTAGATCGATGCAAGTGGCAGAAACTGAAAAGGCTAAGGCCTATTCGCCAAAGAAGGACGCTTCATTGATCATGAATTGTGAAGGCTTGTAAAGCAGTGGTTAAGTATTTAAGCTGGGAAAAGTTTAAAATGTAAGAACGTCGTAATTTCTCGTGCCTATACAAGTTTACCCACGTGTTTTATATAAGTAGTCCCCGTATACAGACATCACGAACCAAATTAAAAAAACAAATCGTACATATGTATATGTATTCCCGCGATTTCACAAATGGTTCCTAATGCCGAATTTCCACTGGTCATTTTAATGACAAAGTTGGGCATTACGTTGGTATAAATCTAATTAAGTTTGTTTCCAAATGGCACACATTTTTTGTCATTTCAATGTTTTAAAGGAAATTTGGCATTACGAATTGCAAAAAAAATGCTTGAACACTATTTATGTAGTAGCACCTTTAGTTCTGAAATGATTGTTATACCATAATGCATACCAGGTAAAGCAAGAATAGTAAATAAATTTAATAACCGCGATCAGGCTCTCTTGAGCATTCAATGTTTCAAGAAAAGTCCCCATGTTTCTTATACATATGTATGTAGGCTTATTAAAAAATTGTGTATGCTTACCAGTAATTTCAAAATAAAGAACTGCCTTCCAACCAACTGCTTTTAGATACAGTTTTGATTGAAATCAAGCATGCGGTATTTAATTATTTTTACAATATACAATTGAGGGATTCACAGCGGTGTCGTAAGTGTTGTATTGTTGTATGTGGTAAGCTTTAAAAGCTTAAATAAATGTTTAGAGAACGTGAAACCACAACCAACTATTTTTTAACACTGCGAAAATGCATAATATGACTTTTTACTTTGCGAACCCCCTTAATATACTTTTTATACGTTTAAAGTTTACGACATACAACAATACGACACTTACGACAACGTTGTGAATACCCCAAATAAGTTATATTTTTACGAACTCTGCATGCTATAAAATTAACCCTCGCCAAATTCACTTAATGTAAAGATAAGAGTTTGCTTTGTCTTCAGATTTTTATTCAATTTGACTTAAAGAATACCTCAAAATACATAGGTACATGTATGTGCATACATATCGCACAAGCTCCACAAATATATTAAGTCAAAATATTATGATATTATGGACTTAAAATTTCCACACATCATATCGCACACTAAATGCAAAAGGGTCGAACATCCAAACATTTTCAAATGCGAATTGTTGACAAATATTAATTGACTTTAGACCACTATTACTTCACAAAAAAGATATGGTTAAGTTCCTTTCATCGTAATCTGGAAAAATGCCGATATGTCTCTTTTAATGTTAATGCGCTTCAAAACCATGATTCAATAATAAAAGGTTTGCTCAAAAAAGAAAACAGTTGTCTAGCTCCCGCTTGACAAGATCAGCTCCCTTAGCAGGGCACTATGTTTGGGTGAGGGTGTGTGTAACCTTTTGTAAGGGAGTGTCAAATCTCTAATGTCACTAGCACAGTATACAGTAATCCAGACAGACAAATCAAAAAATATAAATATGCTTATTTGACAATTTGTTTGAATGTATTGGTTGACATCTTTCTTCGTACAGTTTCATAAGTAAAAACACTATCAGCTGACTGCCAAAAAATGCCTACAGCTGGGATCACCTTTTTTTGGCATTTGCTTTTATCTTTTACAATTTCTTTCATTTCTATTACAATTTCATTTATTTCTATTACAATTTAATCAAAATACACTATCACACTGAACCAAAAACCCAATACACTTACCAAAAACACACCTACAGCCTGCCAGAAAAAACGGTAAGAATAAGAGTTACGTTACTTATGGAAATGTACACAATTTTAATATATTTTCTTATAGTGAAAAATATTTTCAAGTCACATAAAAAAGGGAACGAGAAAAACAAAATCCCAAGCAAATCAGGCGAGAAGCGTGAGCGATTATGACCGGATGCAGTTCCTACATAAGTCACACCGTGTTCCGAACACAACTTTGAGTGAATAATGGTGGGCTAACTTTGGAAAATGGTCCCATCCATTAGGGGGTAAAACGAGAATCATTTAGTTTAAAGGTAGAACTCTCTAATTTTCAAATATACCACTCTTATAGTGGATACCTCCATAGCTTTCATGAAATATGTACACAAAATTATATCNCTCCCGCTTGACAAGATCAGCTCCCTTAGCAGGGCACTATGTTTGGGTGAGGGTGTGTGTAACCTTTTGTAAGGGAGTGTCAAATCTCTAATGTCACTAGCACAGTATACAGTAATCCAGACAGACAAATCAAAAAATATAAATATGCTTATTTGACAATTTGTTTGAATGTATTGGTTGACATCTTTCTTCGTACAGTTTCATAAGTAAAAACACTATCAGCTGACTGCCAAAAAATGCCTACAGCTGGGATCACCTTTTTTTGGCATTTGCTTTTATCTTTTACAATTTCTTTCATTTCTATTACAATTTCATTTATTTCTATTACAATTTAATCAAAATACACTATCACACTGAACCAAAAACCCAATACACTTACCAAAAACACACCTACAGCCTGCCAGAAAAAACGGTAAGAATAAGAGTTACGTTACTTATGGAAATGTACACAATTTTAATATATTTTCTTATAGTGAAAAATATTTTCAAGTCACATAAAAAAGGGAACGAGAAAAACAAAATCCCAAGCAAATCAGGCGAGAAGCGTGAGCGATTATGACCGGATGCAGTTCCTACATAAGTCACACCGTGTTCCGAACACAACTTTGAGTGAATAATGGTGGGCTAACTTTGGAAAATGGTCCCATCCATTAGGGGGTAAAACGAGAATCATTTAGTTTAAAGGTAGAANAACACACCTACAGCCTGCCAGAAAAAACGGTAAGAATAAGAGTTACGTTACTTATGGAAATGTACACAATTTTAATATATTTTCTTATAGTGAAAAATATTTTCATGTCACATAAAAAAGGGAACGAGAAAAACAAAATCCCAAGCAAATCAGGCGTGAAGCGTGAGCGATTATGACCGGATGCAGTTCCTACATAAGTCATACCGTGTTCCGAACACAACTTTGAGTGAATAATGGTGGGCTAACTTTGGAAAATGGTCCCATCCATTAGGGGGTAAAACGAGAATCATTTAGTTTAAAGGTAGAACTCTCTAATTTTCAAATATACCACTCTTATAGTGGATACCTCCATAGCTTTCATGAAATATGTACACAAAATTATATCTCGATGCTCGAACAAATGCACGAAATTTTTATGTATTTGTTCAGCCGCTTATTCATATTTGAAAGGGGATAATGCATGAGTTACTGCAAATAAAGACGGCTTATGCAGATAAGCAAGCCCGTTTGTCAACCGTGTAAAATGTATGTATATATATTAGACTGCATCACTCCCCATACAAAAAAAAATCGGTGCTATTTTTCCATTGGAATTATAAAATTTATTATATTTTAAGACGTCCACCAAAATATTTCGGAAAAATATTAAGATTTAAGTGAGCTGGACCGATTTGAAAATACTTCTAAAAATGGAATTTTAATTGAATAAAAATAGTTTCTTAAAATTTTTTTTTTTTTTAAATGCCCCCAAATGTCAAAACAGTTTTAGCTTAAAAAAATCGCATAAAAATATCTAAAAAAAAATTTAAAAAAAGTTTTAACGGAATCGTAATAATGAGATTTTTGATGCTGTTTTTTAACTTTTTTCAAAGATTGGTATAAGAAAAACTTTAATAACACAGCCTAAACTCTTCTGATTTAGACTTAAGAGGTGTCATTGGAAAGGTTTTTTTTCATCGTTTTTATTTCTTTACTAATAAACTCATTCAAAGGATGACAGAGAAAGGTAGGATGAACGAACGTTATTCAAAGTTGAATTAAGATGTGTTGGTATTTGAAAAATAAAAAATTGGGATACGAATGACTTTTTTTTGGACAGAAATAAAAACAGTGTGAAAATATGTTTCCACTGAGATCCCTTAAGTCTAAATCAGAATAGTTTTGGCCCAGTTATTCAAGGTTTTCGTAAATCAATCTTTGAAAAAAGTAAAAAAACAGCATCAAAAATCTCGTTCTTACGATTCCGTTGAAAAGATTTTTAAATATTTTTATGGAGATTTTTTAAGCTGAGGGGACTTTTTCATGTCATCTGAGGGGACTTTTTTCAAAAAGTTCTTTAAGAAACCATTTTTATTCATAAAAAACTACATTTTTGGAGGTGTTTTCAAATCGGTCCAGCTCACTAAAATCTTAATATTTTTCCGAAATATTTTGGTGGACTTCTTAAAATATAACAAATCAAAATATAACAAATCCCGGCGGAAAAACTGCAACTTTTTTTGGTGATGCAGTCTAATATATATACATGTATGTACATACATATATATCAAAATATTCAAAATGACGAGATGAATTGGTTCAGTTGTGTCTGTTTGTAACTCGAACAAAATTTAGATATTTGGACGAAAGTCGGTGTCGAAGTTACCTTTGGTATAATTTAGGTTAGTATTGAATTTTGGCGAAATCTGTCCATAACCACGCCCACCTCCCATGTAGTAATTAACAATATTTTTGTTTTATTATTATTTTTTTTCCGAATTTCGCTGATCAAATTTACATTTCAAATATATCATCATTTGTGGGTACTTTTGCACCAGTCGTTACCTATGGGTTAATGACAAAAAAATCCTCTGCACAATATTTCTTGTATTAATTTTCAAATAAGCATACTTCAATGGCTGGTTTACTGTATACTGTGGTTACTAGTGAGTTTGGTGAAATTATACCAGGTGAGCAAATCATGCTTCAAAACAAACCTGCCTTGGAGTTAACTCAAAAACTACTGCATAGATTTCAGTCAAATTTTCAGAGGTTATACCATGCATATATGGTCCTATTATAGGCTACCAGAAAACTCGGTAGGTGTTTATGAACCGATTTCTTTTAAACTCAAAATGTAAGCTACCAGCATGATGGCAAACACGTTTACCAAAAATAGACCCGCCAGGTGGCGCGCGAGTCGTCGAGTTATTTATAAAAGTCGTATTTATGAACCGATTTCTTTCAAATTCAAAATGTATAGTTTCAGCATAATGGAAAATACGTTTACCAAAAATGGAGCCGCTAGGTGGCGCGGGTGGAGAGTTATTTATAAAGGTTGTATTTTTGAACCGATTTCGTAAGCATGATGAAAAAGCACTTGCGAAAAACGGACCCGCTAATGGTGTTGGAGTCGAGTTATTTATAAAAGCCGTATTTATGAACCTATTTTGTTAATACACATTCGAAACGTTTATTACGTTCATGATGATTTTTTTTCATTCGAAACATATTCAGCCTTATCATGAGTTTCATCTTCCCTGAACCGGTTCACTTTTCGCTTTTTGTTTCCATATACTTACTATGGGGGGGGGAATCAAAATTTTCTCGTGAATTTTTTTTCGGGCGACACTCAGGATAATGAAGATTACATACATAAAAAAATGATAGCCATTTCCGTTTTTCGGACTAAACTCAAAAACCAATCAATAGAGCCCAGTCAAATTCTCGGAGGTCCTATTATAGGCTACTAGAAAACACGCTGGTGGCGCTGGAGTAGAGTTACTTATAAAAGTCGTATTTATTAACAGATGATGAAAAATTCCTTTGCTAAAAATGGACCCGCTGGAGTTTAGGTATTTAGAAAATGCGTATTTTTTATAAAATCTTATTGGAATTCATAATTCGTATTCATTTCATTACAAACAAAGGTTTTGCAGAAAAGGGACCCAATGGATGACGCTGCACCCGAAATATATAGAAACCCCCACGGGCTTCATTTGAACGATATTCATGAGATCACATGACTCATTTAGCCAATGTACGCGATTTGCTAGTAGCATTTGCTAGTTTGTTTACATAAATTGTTAAACAGATTGGAGCAAAGTTGCCAATTACTTCGAAATGTATATGTCAAAAAGTAAATTCGCGGCGTATCCGGCCGGATTTCGATTATAGAAGATTGATTGCATTTAAAAATCTAGTTCAGATTTTTTTTTGTATTTTTAACCGATTTCCAAAAAAGGAGGAGGAGGTTATCAGTTCGTCGTAATATATTTTTTTTTAATGTATGTTACCGCATAACTTTGGACCACGTCGACGGCTAATCCTTTCTGCATTGGAAAGGTAGTGTCTCAGAGGTGGTCCCATACTAATCTGGTTTGGATCCGATCATTGGATCATGAAATATATATATATATATATTTTAAGTGGGTTTTTTTTGCTAAAAATTACTTGTTATAATCAAATTTAATAGTATCTAATTAGTAATTAAAGTTAATAATTTCTATATTTTTCATTATAAAAAGAAGCATTTCTGAATTATCGGCAACAACCTATTTCTATTTTTAACATAAATGCTACCCGATGCACTAAACACTCTTTCTGAGTTCACTGACTAAGAAGCAAATTTGGAAATTCTTTGTTATTATGCTTCCATCAAATTAAAGGATCTTCATGTCTGGGGATAAGGGGTAGCTGTAAATATTTCTGCATTTCTAAATCGCTGCATTTTTCTTGTACGGTCGCTGCCTCGTCTACCCATGGTTTGGCTATAAGCATCAGAACCGTTGGCGTAGCCTCCAAAGTCATGGAACCCGACGGAATATGCATGTTGATGCTGAAAAATTTGGGTCCTGCAGGTGCAGACTATTTAGCCAAGGTTCGCAACCTTTCAATGGCCACTATCGTCATTCCAGACATTTGCAGCTTTGTTGCTTTCTTGATGATATGTTGCTGATGCTCAACTGAAAATCGTCTGAAATGCTGCAGAAATTGCGCAGTAAAAATTTGTATGTTTCTGACTGATTGTCAAAAGTTTGTTCTTCGAACGCTTGATGTAAGCAGAATCGCCCAAAATTTCGCGTATAACGTGATGCTCTTTCATAAAAAGTAACACTGCCGCATTAATTGCAGCTCGAATACACCTTCTTATCGCCTGATAACACTCCTTTCCCTGGTAGCGAAGACACTAGAGGCCTGGCTACCTGACCCCAGCATGGTTTCCGTAAAGTGCACATCACAACAACAGCACTTAACGCCATAAACACTCAGATAACACGTGGCCCAAACCGCAACCGACCCTGTGAGAGAACTATTCTAGTAGCGTTGGATCTGTCAAAGGTGTTTGATAACGTCAGTCACTCCACGCTACTAGAAGACATAGAGGTCTCCTCTCTCCCACGGTGACTCAGACGGTGGTCGGCGAATTATCTGAGTGGTCGACACTAGTCTGTAATATTTAGAGACAAATTGAGAAAACCTAGAAATATAAAACAAGGGGTTCCACTTTCCCCATTAGTGTTTAACCACTATATTTCCGAGCTCCCTCAACCACCAGAATAAGTCTCGATTGTCTTTTACACTGACGATTGCTCGATAATGCCATCCGGGAATGGAATTGATGACTTGTGCTCGAAAGTAAACGGTTACCTTTCCGAGCTTTCTCGCTCTCCATAAATGAACCTCTGGACCCGACAGCATATCGAAAGGCCCTGAGCGGCATTCACAGGGAGTCGGTCTCAAGTTACGTAGACTCCAGACCTCTGAATGCCGTTCTGGACACACAACCACCTGACGTGGACGAGACGGAGACGACTCGGACCTGAGCAGACTAGACGCTGGCACATTTGCCTGAGTGTCCGGCATGCGGAGACACCCAACGTTGTTAGAACACAAATCCGAGGAGAAGCTCTGCCAAACACTAAAACATTGTATTAGCGCCATTCTATTCCCAGCAAACAGTCTCTAACGTTAGAGAAATATTTTGATTTTACATTAGAATTCTAATGTAGTTTTTGAATCGAAAATCTGGTTAGAGAACTTTGTTAGAATTCGATTAGAGAATGAAATACACTGGACATTAGAAACTAATTAGAATTCAACGTTAGAATACGATAAGATATCTAACCTCTTTTTCGATGTTGAGAAATAAGTCACCTTTTTGTAGAGAATGCTATAATTCTCGACAGTTTCTCTAATCGTCTTCTAACTTTAAACCTTAGAGAAACACATTCGAATTCGAATCGTTTTCTAGTCGTTCTCTAACCTAAATGTTTTTTGGGTTATTATCATTATAAGATTCCAATCTGCTTCGTCGTATCTAACCCAACCCTCATTCGGCGGTCCGTCCAAAGCCTCTGTTGCTATGGCTTTTTTTTCTTTTTAAATTTATAAGTACATACATACTCAATAGAGCTGCAAAACTATCGATGGTTCGATCATTCGATATGTTCGATAGTTTTGGGTCTCACCATTCGATAGTATCGATACTAAGAGATGAATAAGGTTTGTGTAGTGACCAATAGTCAGTACCAATTTGTACTGGAACCTACAAATTTTTACTGGAAAAGTGTATAATGACCCAAAAAATTTGCAAGAGAGCACTGAATCGAGAGCGTAACAACACGGGAGAGCTGAAAATTCTTTAGTCTGTTCCAATAGCAGTCCGGTTTACAGGATTTAGTCAGAACTTACAGGAAGTCGTTCCTATTGACATAAAACCTGTAAGTGGGAACACTTTTGAGAGAGTAACTGAGCAACTGTTCCTAGTCAGAAGTTACAGGATTTAGTCCGGAGTTTTTTTTCCTGTAAGTTCATGAAAAGTGTCAAACGATCAGCTGATTTGCATGTGCAAACAAAAACAGAAGGCAGTGTAAGCAACGAACCTTATATTTGTAAAAATATGGAAGTAAACAACGAAATATTTGAATATGTATAGTTTTTAATAGTTAGTGATATTTCAGCCAAATCAGTGTTGTACAAATGACATGTAAACATACAGACTGACGTTTTTACAGGAAATAGTGCTTTTTGCGTTCCCGTGCACTTCTGCATCTGTTCTCCTTTTACTCTCACTTGAGAGAGTAAAATTGTAGTTTGACAGTTCCACAGGTTTTAGTCCGAAGTTCAAAGGAACAGACTACTTGCTAGTGAAATTTTTACTAGCAGAAATTAGCTAGCAGAAGAAGAATAAGTGGAAATCAAAATTGAATGAGTACTGGACTGTGTAAGTGCTTGTGTGGAAGGCAAAGAGTTTAAAAATGATTTATAAATAGTAAAACAGTACAGTGCAATATCAAAATGGTACAACAACTATTCAACTATGAATTGAAACTATGTTCACATTAAACCATAAATTACTTTCTTTCGATCAAATTACTTCACATAAACCAAGTACGTTCACATGTTCTTTCATAATTTCTATAGCACGAGTGTGTTGTTTGTACTTGATTTCAATAAACGAATGGTCGCATACCTTTAGGCATTTTTTCAAATTTCTTCAACAGTGGGGGCTAAAATCTTTTTTTCTTCTTTTGGTTCTTGATTTATGATAATACGTTTCATTGCTATTTAATTTATTGACAGATTTTACAAAGCGAAATTACTTGTTTCAGCATGATTTGCTTATAAATTATAAATGAGCCGTAAATTACGATAATGTGAACATGCTTTTAAACAAGTATTGGTTAATTTTGTTTTGTGTATTTAATGTTTACTATCCGAACATCCGAATCCGAAAAAGTTTCATAAAAATTTCGAGTTTTTTTAATTAGACTTCTTGGAAAATGTTTGTACTTTTGTAGTATAGGGGTTCGAAACCCCCCTGTTGGAGGGAAATATGCATAAAAATGTGCCATCATTTAGTTTAAGATAATAATGGTAAAAACTATTTTAAGATCTCAATAATTTTTATTGAGCTTGAGGCCGTATTTAATGGTTCATATCCCAGTGACCGCGGAGAAGATGTCTGATGAGGAGATGTGGTAGTAGCTAAAACTTCAACCTATGTGTAAATTATTGTTCTTTTTCCACGACATTTTTTCATTAGAAACGGCCTCACGCTCAATAAAAATTTTTCAATATAATTGTTAAAAGGCCATAAATAACGAAAACAAATTTTAAGGTATCCGTAAAACTTTTTTTTTGAATAGCCTAATGGTGACGGCATTGTTTTTCCTTGCAACTAGGGGAACGAAGCGTATTGTGGATTTAGCGGGAGTAATTTAAAATAGCGATTCAAGAACAAATGAACTCTGTGAAGGGAAACCAATAAATATGTATATTTTTTGTTTGCAACTATTGTTCTTTTTCACACCTACCTCGTAATTTTGTGGAAAACACCTAAAAAAACTCCCTGAAAATTTTAACGCTTAATATTGACATTAAGTACTCGCCCAAGGCGTGTAAAGATTTCCCATATAAAATACACGTAAAGTTTGAGTTTTTTTCTTCAAAAGTCTGGAGCTCAGAGGCATTTTATGGTATAATCTTGCGTAATGAAGGGGTTTCTTCAGAATTGAATGCTCTAGCGTTCATTGCGGTGTAAACTCCCACCAGCGAGGTAGTACGGGTCACTAAACCAAATTTTTTCATGAAATTCTCGTTCTTTCTTGCCCCTATCTCGAATATACAGAAAAAATTAAAATTACAAATTTGCAGGAAACTCAATTTCCTACAAAAAAGGTTTCTGGACACCAATTCGCTAACATCGATATTTCTTGAGATATTGGGCTTTAAAGTTGAGGTAGTGTGGAATTTGCATGGACTATTAAGCTAAATTGTAGAAATTGTTGATCAACTTCAAAGTCTAATATCTCAAGAAATGTGGATATTAGCGATTTGGTATTGCAGAGCTATATTGTAGGAAATTGAATGCCCTACAAGTTTGTCATTTATATTTTTTCTGTAGCTCTTGTTATTTTCGAGATAGGGGCAAAATGAGAATTTCATGAAAAAATTTACCCGTACTCCCTCGCTGGGGGGTTAGGATTACACCGAAATGAGCACTTTTGCAGAGCATTCAATTCTGAAGAAAACCCATCATTGACCAAGATTATACTATAAAATGCCTCTGAGCTGTAGACTTTTGAAGAAAAAAAATCTAAGTTTACGTGTATTTTATATGGAAAATCTTTGCAAGCCTGGCGAGTAAATTTTCAGGGAGCTTTTTTTTTAGGTGTTTTCCACAAAATTTCGAGGTAGGAGTGAAAAAAAACAATATTCGGAAAAAAGCACCCTAACCTCTGTATATATAAAAAATTTCAGTCAAACATTGTATTTGAAAACATATTATACAGCCTCATTGCGAGAGTCGTGCCGAATGCAAGTCGTTTTTCGAGAGTCGAATCGTATCGAAAATTTCACGTCATTGCCTAAAATTTCCACTCGACTAGTGTATTAATACGGAAAAATTGGCAGCACTGCATTTTTTTCGCCGATTTTCGTCGTTTACTTATTTCTGCACAACAGTAGACAATGCCAATGTTGTCGAGTCGTACAATTTAGCATAATTTACGACTCACGCATTGAGGCTGATTGTTTGCATTGGATTTTGACCCCTTTCGATGAAAGGATTGCGTGCTCTTTATGAAATGTGCGTTTTATGCCAAGTCCTATATTTGCACATTACACGTTTTTGTTCTAAAAATGTATTTTTTTAGATTTTGAATGCTTATTATTTATTTTTTGAAACGTATGTACAATATTATAAAATTACACTAGCGAGTATTGTGGCTTATTTGTATATTCGGAGTGTCAGCTATTGGTGCTAATAGTTTTGTAATATTTTATTATATTTTATAGTTTTCTGGAATCACGAGAAAGTTATATATTTGTACAAGAATTCAAAGTACAGTTGGTTTACCACAATGGATTCAATTTGTTCCTCATTTTTTCTAAAATAAAATAAAAACAAACAAAAGTATATACACTAGCCAGAATATGTCTCCGTACAGTGTTTTTTTTTAATATTTGCAATAATAATAAATTTTTTTCGTTAATTTTTAATAGAAATATAGTTGATTCTGAATCAAATGGCATATAAATTAATGATTTAAAGTTTTTACAAAATTTAGGAAAATTCGACAAATTTTCACCAAAAATTTCAACTTTTAAACCAAATTTTTTAGAATTTTTTTGAGTGGGCAGTTTTGTAGCTTTTTTAGTATAATAAAATGCAAGTTTTAAGTGGCTATAATATATATATATTTTTGTTGCTGATGATGCTGCTAATTTTCTCCATATAGCGGATGCGTGATAGTTTTTTTGTATGGGAAAAAATACCGAAGAGCGTCAGTAAAAAAATTCTCAAAAATCAACGGTAGATTATAGCCACTTAAAATTTGAATTTTATTATACTATATTATAAAAAAAAATTTAAAAAATTTGGTTTAAATGTTTAAAATTTTGGTGAAAATTTGTCGAATCTTCCTAAATTTTGTAAAAACTTTGACTCATTAATTTATATGCCATTTGATGCAGAATGACTATATTTCTATTAAAAATTAACGAAAAAAATTTATTACGAGAAACATTGCAAATATTAAAAAAAACACTGTACGGAGACATATTCTGGCTAGTGTAAGTAAAGTATAAAGTCAAGGTGCAAGAAAGATATTTTCAGAGATAGTAGTCGAGAGTTCTAGCTTTAATTTAAGACAGGAAGGTTCTAACACCTTTTGTTTCTTTGCTTTGATGGAAACTTTATGCTTACGGATTCGTAATCAGCGCAAAAAAGTATTAAAAACAGCTTAAATTTGCCATAAATTTCCGTTATTTCTACAGAATTTTTTTTTTATAAAATATGACGAAATTGTAAAAAGGCCGCGTGCGTGCACAAAACACATTTCAGGAAAAGAAAGGAAGAGATATTACTGAAAAATTATGTCTAGAATTCTTGCAGTACAGTCCATGTTTTAAAAATGGCAGATTTTTGTAATTATTTCGCGAAAATATCAACCAGAAAAACAGAAAATACCTGCTCCAAGTGAATTTTTAGACGACAAATGAATTGAAATATCACGACGAGTGTGCGAAAGTGTAGTCGTCATGTAATCGTCGCTCATGATTGTGATGATGAAGCAACTATGTATGATTGGACCAGCAATGTGCAGAAAGCCTAAGCATAACTGGCGCCTAACTACACGATGTAGCAAACCGCCACGATTCAGAAAATATAGGTCGCGCAATTCAAGGACCGCTAACCCTCTCTTCGTCGGTTTGACAGCATCTACCCAATCGCTGACGTCATACAATACTTTTGTTTGGTTGGGTTTGAAGACACCAAATTTGAAAATCTTAAAAAAATGGAAGCAAAATTTATAGCAATCGTAAGTGTGGTGAGCAACTTTACAAAAATTTAAACAAAATCATGGCACAGTGGCAATATGTGGCAGCACCTTCAATCATGCCCCAAGAAATCGACCGTCGTGCAAGAAACATTGATTTGTATTAATTTGAATCGGCATCTTTACAATAAAATTATGTATGCATATAAAGTCCATTAAATACACCAATAAAAATTTTGTGCTTTTTCAAATTCAAAACTTGACAATACCGCCTTTTGTTCGATGCTTCCTCTTTTTCTTGTCAAGTTCATCTTGCTCTCTCATTCTGGTATTTGTTGACGTCACGGCCAGTTGCTCTCAGCTCGATTGGCGCAATCGTGTATTCATTCTTGGCAAGCCGCTACTTTGGTTTCGCCGATTTTGATAGTTCTTGGTTTATAGTAAACAACGCCTTAAAAACTTTAAATGCACTGAAATTCACTAATACTTTCACTAAAATCAACGCCTTTTCACATTTTCTTTATATTTTACAATTTAAAGAAATTAAAACACGTTTCCTATCGAAAAATGGAATATTAAGATAATTTACTAATCTGACATTTTTGTTTATCCTTCTATTTCGCTTCGCTTACTTTTAATCCACAAATGTCATCGCTTCGGGAATGCGCAATCTTGAATTCTATCATTCTTGGCTTAACTACGGGCCGTAGTTTTTAATTCTTAATAACTCTTAAGTAGTGATGAGCGGTATTTCACTACCGGTGATTTTATCACTGTGATTTAAAAATGGCTTATGGTGATTGCTACTGCTAGGCCACGATCAGTGTTGCCACTTCCTTAGCCGTTATAGTATCCATAAAAAATGGAAAATTGTATCCAAATGTATCCACCGAAAAGATCGGGTATTTTTACAATACATCTATGGGAGAGAAACTCGGCCCCTTAACAAACTTATTAACATGTAGCCAGTATTTTCCCATACTTACAGCCGCACTCAGAAACGTTCCTTAAAATAGCTCTAACGGCCACTTAACTAATGATCGTTAAATCTGTTAATTAATATTTCCTCTCAGAGTTAAAAATTATGAAATAAAAAATTTAAGTATGACCCCAGTTGCGGCCCTTCATTTTTGTAGCATCACTCACTTTTTTCGTTCAGTTTGAAATAAAATATAAAAATAAGTATTTATATCGTTTTGCGCGCACTGGCTCAACAGATGCAATGGCTGAGTGAGCAGAGCACTGGCGTGCCATGCGAGAGATCCGAGTTCGAGTGCTAGGGCAGGAAAATTTTCCTTTTCGATTTTCATTTTTTTCTTGTTTAATTTTTACATATATGTAATACTCCTATATTGGCAGTAAAAGCTAGTACCGTCCGAAAACACTACAGTACAGATATATCAATAAACACGTACGAAAGAAAAGGAACACATACGTTTATAAATAAACATGTACACATATACAAAAACGGCACTGAAGTACACAATACATTGACAAAAACGGTACTAGACTGTCTCGTTTTGATTTCGGAATGCTTACACATTGAGAAATTAGCTTACTGCCAATATAGAAGTATTACATATATGAATTTGTATATTATAAACTATATTTATTGAATTTTTTTGCTTTTTTAATGTAATTTTCTTTTGATTTATAGATTTTATTGCTTTAAAAAGGAAACAAATTTTTTTAAATTTAATTCTGGCATCTGTCTTTCAACTCACCTCAGTCTTTCGAGAGACAAAAGTCTATATTTCGGCAACTATCTTGAAAGCTCTTTTCTGTATTTCGAATGAGTAATTGAAAGATGTGCTAATAGTGTTATTATATTTATCGTTTAGCAATAAGTTTTCTAAAAACTATACGAAATGAAAAAAATATCTTTTTAAAACAGGAAAAACTAAAAATTTGAGAAGCTGAAAGTAAAAGAATAAAGATGAATTAAAAAAATTTCCAAGCGTTAAATAAAATAAAAAAATATGAATTTTTTCTGCAATACATCTTAAAAAAATTGTATCAAAAAGAATTCCTTGCCGAGGATTGAACTCGGATCTCCTGAATAGTATGAAAGTGCTCTGCTCACTGGGCCGTTGCCACTATTACAGCAACGTTAACGAAATTAAAATTTATTGAAAACAAACAAAAAATTTGAAAACCATTCGTTAAAAAGTCAAGTAAAGGTTTTTGTTTACTTAACTTTAATGTTCATTAAAAGCCGTTAACGAATCATTAACTGACTCTGAGAGAGAATTTTTTTAAATCAGGACACCTTAAGTAATCATTAAACGACTCTGAGTGCGGCTGTTAGACACGGATTTGGGAACAGTGTTTTTCAATCAAACTGATGGATTGCGAGCTATCTATGAGACTGAAAAATTTCTCAAGAACTTGCATTTGTCTGCAATTCTATTTCCGGCTTGTTTGAATTCTTGCTTAACGACATATAAATGAACATTTANTATCAAAAAGAATTCCTTGCCGAGGATTGAACTCGGATCTCCTGAATAGTATGAAAGTGCTCTGCTCACTGGGCCGTTGCCACTATTACAGCAACGTTAACGAAATTAAAATTTATTGAAAACAAACAAAAAATTTGAAAACCATTCGTTAAAAAGTCAAGTAAAGGTTTTTGTTTACTTAACTTTAATTTTTTAAATCAGGACACCTTAAGTAATCATTAAACGACTCTGAGTGCGGCTGTTAGACACGGATTTGGGAACAGTGTTTTTCAATGATGGATTGGGAGCTATCTATGAGACTGAAAAATTTCTCAAGAACTTGCATTTGTCTGCAATTCTATTTCCGGCTTGTTTGAATTCTTGCTTAACGACATATAACTGAACATTTAGAGCTTATAAGTTATTTTTAGTACAGTCAAGTTATTGTTGAAAATTAGTCATCGGCATGGTTGTCAATTTCCTTTGAATGCTAAGAAAAGGGTTGCTCGGGATGTAAAGGTTGATTTTTTCGCATTACAGCTACCTACTACTCGTCAGAAAACTTTTCAAAATTTGCAAACTGCTTGGTGCTAATTAAATGCACGTTTATGTAGCTAAAAAATTAATTTTTCAAAGTGACCAGAATAAAGGAAAATTTCTTGCTTGGAGGAAGAGCAGCCAACTGTTAAAAACGCTATAATAGCTCGTACATAAATAAAAAAATTTCCTTCAAGTTACGAATACTTATGGGAAAAGGTATCCAAATTTACACTGAGGAAAAAAACGAAGTATCCCTCACCATTTAAGGCGAAAATGTATCCAATTTGATACATATGTATCAAAACGGCAACACTGGCCACAATGCCACAATATCAGTGATTGGTGTTCTTCTACTCGCATGATATTTAGCTGTAAAATCACATCTGGCAATAGCTAGTCAACAGAATTATGATTTTACAATTTTTAGTTATTCATTGTGAATATGCTCGTATGAACACTGCGTTTATTTCATTACCGTTCGACGGTTGTTTTAAAGGGACATTTTCAAGTACGCTGTTTGATTTGCTTGATCGCGTTATTTGCGTTACAGTTTTTTATTTAAAAATTCGTATCAACGAGTAAAGATGGCTGCAAATATTAATAAAAAACGAAGTGAAATATGGCAATTTTTGAGCGAATAAATGAAACTTTTCCTTCTTTTTCCTACACTTATATTTTCGGCTGAAATCCCTACGGCTACGGAATTTTCGCTACATGTGCCAACACTGATTTGTCATCATTTAGAACTATTACACATTTCTAAAGTTTCGTGTAATATTAGGGCCTGTGCCAATTGATAGAAAAGTACTCTGGATAGTAAACTTTTGACAGGTGAATAAAAATTTGTGTATCCGATAGGGCTAGTGAAAAATTTGACAGCACGGATATCAAGAAGAATACCGAACAACGCATGTATACACATAAATTGAAGAAAACCAAGGCGAGTGGATATTAGAAAAAATTAAGAAAACATGGTCCCGCCAGCAACAAAAAAGAAGAACAGCTATATACATAACTGGCAACAATTGTACACGGTTTTAAATATTTTTGTAAGCACACTTACCTGACTAGTTTGACGTGGTTTTATTTCTATTATTATTGCTAAAAGGTCTAATAAATGCATGGATGAGCAACTGATTGTAAAGACAAATATTTTCTATGTAACTGCTGAATTAGATTCAATTGCTAACTCGATAGTCTTCTTCTGCATCAATTCAACTGTCAAATATTTCCAGCAGTAAAAAGTTACGAATTGGCACCAGTGATCGGATTTAAAAAAAAAATTCTGTGTGGTAGAATCTGGAAAACAAATGTGGTAGATTTCAAAAAAATGTGGTAGATCTCTGGGTTTGGATCAAACTTTGTACAAAAATTAAAAAAATTCTGCAAGGTTTCACCTAAATTGCAAACTTTTTAATTAGACTCTAAAAAAAATAACTTTAGTATAACAAAGTGCAAGATAGAAGTTGTTAAAAATTGCGCTGACTTTAGCCAATTTTTTTTCCCTTGACAGTGGAAGCAGTTCCTTCCATATCAAGATATTTTTCGAACATATTTTAAGAGATTTCGGAAAGCTTGCGGAGTGCTGCCAGCTTTTCTTTTTATCACATCGCGAAGTAACGGACAAATGTGGCAAGTTCCATAAACAGCTAATTGGGATTTGCCGATTTTGACAATTCTCTTGTAAAAGTAAGCAAGGCCTCAAATTTTCTAATATTTTCACAAAAATCGCAGTTTTTTTAAATTTCTGCTATTAATTCTCTTTATAAATCATATATTTTGCAATTTAACACAATAAAACCACGATTCCTATCGAAAAATTGATTACTGAGAAAATTTACTATTTTACAGTTTATTTTATCCTCCCATTCGGCTTTGTTTACTTGAGAAATTTCATCGTCGCTGGGAATGCGGAGTCTTGTATTATATCATTCTCGTTACCATATAGTGTTTAGTGTTGGACAATTTTTGCTCTTAAAATTAAGAAAATTATGTCGATCAAAAATAAAACTACTCAAAACCGCGAAAAAAAACGGTAGAAATACCACAATGTGGTAGAAGTCCGATCACATTGAACTTTTGTACTGATTGGCACAGGCCCTTACTAGTCTAATTATTTCACCTCAACAGTGCACCAGGGCTTCCCAAACTTTTAAGATAATGGAACCCACACTAAACAACTTTTATTTAATGAAACCCCAAATCAAATTACTAAAAATCTAAAAGCATAGACAGACGGCAACGTTGATCCGGATAACGGCGCAGTTGATCTGATCAAAATTGTGCCAGTGCACGCTTCCACTCCGCAGCGCCAGGGTTCAAGCTCTGGTCAAAGCAACAACGCAAAAAATGTAGAAAAAAGGTTTTTTCTTAACAGCGGTTGCCCCTCGGCAGGCAATGGCAAACCTCCGAGTGTATTTCTGCTATGAAAAACAGCTTCTCATAAAAATACAATCGCCGTTCGGAGTCGGCGTAAAACTGTAGGTCCCTCCACTTTGTGTGAAAACATCAAGGCGCACGCCACAAATTGGAGGAGAAGCTCGGCCAAACACTAACATATGTGTAAGCGCCAATCTATTATTATTACTTCTATATTTTTTTAATGTTGTTTATAGTCAGTTGGTTATGACTTTTTTAGTAAAATTAAACTATAAACATTTTAATTAACTAATTATATAATAAAAGTGTGAAATAAAATAAATTAAAATTAGATATATGTGACCTGGTCTACGGAAAGGGGGCTTAGGTGTCAAAAAATCAATTTTCACTTTTTGGTTGATTCGGATGGAAGATGAGATGCTTTTTCACGTGGTGAAAAGCAGAAAATCCTAACTTGCTTAGAAGTGTACTCTTCGACGTTTCCACAGTAGTGACAGAACGGTGAGTCCACCCTTCCCATTCTATGAAGATATTCTCGGAAGTAACCATGACCGGTGAGGAATTGCGTCAGGTAGAAATCGACTTCCCCATGTGGTCTGTTCAGCCATGTTTGAAGGTCGGCTATCAGGGAGTGTGTCCATCGACCTTTTGTGCTCGCGTTCCAGTTTTGTTGCCACTGCTGGATCAGTTGCTCGCGCGCCCTTGCCGCGGCAGTTGCTCGACCTATCTCGGCACTGAGATTGTAAATCTCTTTTCGCTCGTAAGCAAGTAGCTCAATTGGCATGACGACAGAAATAACTAGAACCGCGTCCGCGGACACTGTACGGTATGCAGAAGCAATGCGTAGTGCCCCTCTGCGCTGTACCGAAGACATTTGAATCCGGTATCTTTTTGACTTTCAATGCGTCAGCCCATATTTCTGCCCCGTACAGGAGCACCGATTGGACCGCTGTCATCAGAAGCTTCCTGCGGCATGGCTTCGGGCCGCCCACGTTCGCCATCAGCCGGCTAAGAGCCGCCGTGCTCTGCGCAGCTTTTTCACATACTCCATGGATGTGTTCCCAGAATGTGAGTTTGCTGTCAAGCTTCACCCCTAGGTATTTTGTAGACCTAGAAGTCGTCACGAGTTGAGGTCCGACCATTATATTTATAATTGTTGGGATCCGTTTCCTGGTGAGGAGCACGATCTTCGTTTTGGCTGTAGCCAATTGCAGACCGTGATCGCTCATCCATTATTACATTACATTTATTTATTATTACATTATTATTGCTCAGCATTATTATTTTATTATTACATTATTATTACATTATTATTACATTATTACATTATTATTACATTATTACATTACATTTATTTATTATTACATTATTATTACTCAGCATTATTATTTTTGGCCCATAATACGTTTTTCTAGTGTATAATCACGTCTTTATAGCTTATAATTCAATGTATTTTGTCATTACCAATAAATTATATTTTGTCGTATTTTTACTCTTCTTTCTCTACATTTTTA
>NW_016163062.1:0-14185 GCF_001687245.7 Rhagoletis zephyria | reverse complement strand
TCGAGGGGTGGTGACCCTCAGTCTGCTCACGTTGTATGTGGCCCCCGGCTCCACGGCTAACCACAGTCCACCAGAGCAGCCTCACACAGTCACCACAGCACAACAACATAATAACACCACAGACCATACCATAGCCACGACAGACCATAGAACACACACAGCCGCACCACCAACCACACGCTGTCGCCAACAACTCCTGGTTCCTCCTACAATCTGCACGGTATGTCAGACCAGGATATTCCGTAATGTGACATCAGTCAAGTGCAACACCTGCCTTGGCTGGTGCCACTTTAGGGCATGCTCAGGTCTGCGTCAGGGATTGCAAAGGGTGCTGTTTTTGTGACTTTAAGCCTACTCACGTTAAAAACGGAGGATGAACGAACACCACCGCAAAGCGTGCTGTCTTGCAAATACAGCCACCACAAGTGAACGATGCTTATAACAGCTCATACTGATATTGACTTCGGCAAATCTGTACTCCGAATGATCGTGCACGAAACCAGCAACCGCCGTATTTGATCGACTGCCAAAAGCACGATACTGCTTTGGACGGTTGCCGAAAGCATGACAGCTTATGTGAAAGACTGGCGAAGGCAAGATGCCGCAGTTAGCTAACTTGATTTGTTGCAGAAGTCAAACCGCCGCCTTTGGTTTGTTGCTGAAGGCGCGTTTGACGTGTTGCCGAAGTGATGATACTGTAGTTCAAAAACATTCAAAGACACTTGCTTGTTTGAAATGAAGCATTGATATGTACATACATACATACTTACGTACGTATGCATATTCACAACTAGCCAGCAGTGAGCAATGCAATTGAATGGTAGACGCGCTATAAATACATACATACATGCATACGAGACGATAAATTACCCTTTACCACATTCGTCGTCATTTCAGCAACAAGTCAGATGATTTTCAGCAACAAGTCAGATGATTTTCAGTAGGGCTGATGATTTCACCCGGGTAGATGAGCGGGTGAAGCCCTACCCGGGTATTGAATTACCCGGGTAGCCCGGGTACCCGGCTATTTTACTACCGGGTAGACCGGGTACCTCGGCAGTATGGTAATTACCGGGTACCCGGGCACCCGAAAAAATGTGGAGGTAAAAATTAAACGCATTTACGATTATATACCGCAAACACGAACACGATTGTAGAAGTATATTAGAAGTATAAGTCAGTAAAAAATAATAATAATAACAGATAATTTCGTTTTTTATAAAATATGACTAGGTAAGAATGTTACTCATACGCCATATACTATACTATTAATGAAATCATATGCATAACTATTTGTATCATGACGCATTTTCATTTGACCGTTTGCAACCTTATTTATCAATCAAGTCAATTATTTGGGAATCCATCTTGATCTCAGGTTTTCGTGGAAATTGCATATTAAAGCGAAAAAAAGTCAACTTGCATTAAAACATTAAGAATGTACTGGCTGCTGCTGCAAAATCTAGCTGAGTTTAGAAAACAAAATCCTTCTGCACAAAGTTATGCTGAAGCCGGTTTGGACATACGCTATGTAACTATGGGGTACTGCGAGTAACTCAAACAGAAATACTACAGCGGTATCAAAAGAAGGCCCAAAGAAGTATTGTTAATGCTCCTTGGTATTTCACTAACTATGCCACTCACCAAGACCTCAAAATTTCATTTGTCAGGGAAGAAATCATCAGATTGACTCAGTGATAACACGATCTTTTTTGTTGTTACTATCATAACAAGTTTTAATAATTATGTATATAAAATAATTACATTATCATTACAAGAAGCATTGCACTTGACAGAGGTGGAGTTGTGGTGTAGTCGTCTCTGGCATACACAGCAGGTGTAGGTTTCTGGCCCTGGGTTTGACTCGATGCCAGCCCTGAGTAGGAGAAAACGTAGCGAATGTAGCCCTATGGACGAACAACTTCTGAGATACTTCGCCGACCTAAACGGGGTTAGATCGCCGAAACAACAGCCCTTGGTCGGGTAAAACCCGAGTCATTCCGGTACGTAGAACCGGCTGTCGTGGGAATGAGCTCTCAGCTCTCTTCTACCGCGGATGAAGAAACTAGCTGCTTTGTTTGCTCAGGGAGCGTAGAACACAAAGAAAATGCAGAACTAACATGGACATCAACCTTGTCGTGTCGGTAATGCAGCCACTGTATTAATTCAAATAAGTTCTTATTCAATTTAAATTAGTATGGTGGTTAGTGACAAATCGATACCATCAAGGTAGTACTCAAATCAGTACTTGTATCAAACAAGGTATCGATACCTACTCACTATCGGGAAGGTATCGAGTTGATCTGATCCATAGAACTACGATTTTGCTTATTTTTCAAAGTTATTGTATTTTTTTCACAAAAATATGCATTTTTACAAGATTATTTATCTTTTAATATTTTTTCATACAAACATTTAAATCCACAATTGTTTTGTATAGTATTTGATTTCAAAAATAATAGAATACATTTTTACAAGATTAATAGATAAAGTTTTTTCATATAAACTAAGTTTAAGAAAATAACTCCCTTTTTGTTATATTTCCCAAAAACATCAACTTTTCCTAGTGTTTTCGTGAAAGGCGGTTTCGAGATTTTGATACAGTTGTACTTGTTTTTGAGAAAAGTCTCTCGCAGGGATAGATGACTCAACAACCGTTATGTATAGACGGGCTTGCTTATATAGCTGCGGAAATGAAGTGCGCATATCTTCCCATCCCTCTAATGGGTTCCTTTTCAAAGAAGATGCTTTAGCATAATAAGTTTTGGGCTTCCGATACAAGTACTTTTTTTCGATACCTACTTGGATTGCAGTGAAAAGTATTGAGTACACATATCTTCGCCATATTTGGGAAGTTTGGTTATCTGTTAAACTAAACATATTCTACTTATCAAGCTTTTAATCGCATAATGAAATCTCCAAAAACGTAAATTTTGAGTTACATCTATATATTATTAAACGTGCGATATGTCCATGCTAGTTTTGCATATTCTCTGTATTCTATGCTCTCTGAGTTTTGGTCAGTGTTGTCATCGAAAATTCCCTTGATCCGAGTTAAGTTTGCGAATTAACTTACATAATCCCGATCAACGCTGCTATCTGTCTATGCTTTTAGGCACTGAAATTTAAATAAGAATAAAAAATTTTATTAGAAATAGTAAACTTAATAATAGTTAACNGTGTTGTCATCGAAAATTCCCTTGATCCGAGTTAAGTTTGGGAATTAACTTACATAATCCCGATCAACGCTGCTATCTGTCTATGCTTTTAGGCACTGAAATTTAAATAAGTACAAAAAATTTTTTATTAGAAATAGTAAACATATTTTAACTTTTAATGTGAAGAACGAAATTGTTTCACGGTTTTATTAATTATTGATTTATAGTTCAGTATTATGTATAAAAGCTGTAAGCGCATTTCTGGGGTAGATCCAATTTCGATCCGAAGTTTTTTTTTGTATAGCTGTAAACTGAAAACGTTATTTCACAACGACACGTTTTGACAGAGGTAAGCAAAGTTACGATTGCATTTTTAGCTACTTTNTTTTTTTTTTTTGTATAGCTGTAAACTGAAACGTTATTTCACAACGACACGTTTTGACAGAGGTAAGCAAAGTTACGATTGCATTTTTAGCTACTTTGGTGGTATACACTCCTAACTAGGGATGGCAGCGATTAATCATTTGATTAAATTAATCGATTATTTTTGTCCAATTTCCGATTTAATTGTATCGTAGTCCTGTGTTTCATTAATCGATCAATTGTAAAATCGTAAAAATATTTTAAAGAAATATCAATTCTAAATTGCCTAAAATCCATCCATCGAACATTCTTTTTTGCTAGCTGCATCAGCTTTACTCGACCCGATGTTCAAAAAAATTCATTTTAAAGATCCGTTAGCATTTTCCTCAGTAATGAAGTTCTTACGAAATGAAATAATGTGCGTAGATGATCTTAAGGAACCGGGTAGCGAGTCGTCACTGTAATCAGTAGAAAATGAGTTCGATCTCTGGGCCGCTCATAAATCTCTTGTACATAAACGAAGGCGAAGGGTCACCCAAAAGAAAAAATTAGTTTTTATTTAAATTGCCAAATCCAAGAACTAAAGCGGAATATCAAAAGCTGCTAAGTTCCTTTAAAAATTCGATTAAACGATTATTTCTCAATAATTTCAATTAATTTTTTTTTGTGATTAATCATATGATTAATTAATCGGTTNAAACGAAGGCGAAGGGTCACCCAAAAGAAAAAATTAGTTTTTATTTAAATTGTCAAATCCAAGAACTAAAGCGGAATATCAAAAGCTGCTAAGTTCCTTTAAAAATTCGATTAAACGATTATTTCTCAATAATTTCAATTATTTTTTTTTGTGATTAATCATGTGATTAATTAATCGGTTATTTTATTTTTTTGCCATCCATACTCCTAACGCTAACCAAAAACTCGTTCAGAGACACAGACTTAAATGTTTGTTTCAATGTCGAAGAACTCTGAAGATCTGTGAGTGCCTCGTAAATGGATTTGTACCCCATCGATATCACTACTACCATCCGAAAATTAATCTGACAAAGCTTTCAGGAGATGTTATCAGTCCCCAGTTATGACATTTTACATTGCATTCGCGTTTCTTGTAGAAAGTTGTATAAAGGTTGGAAACATTCAATGCTTTTCTTTCTCACACAGGTAATATATAAATTTAATTTTCTTTTAAAGGATGATAATTTGTCTCTCGCTAAAAATACGGTTGTTGTTTTCTTTGATCTTTCCAAAATGTTATGAGCCGGATATTCGGATAATAATATTTTGGCGCTTACACGCTAAGTGTTTGGCCGAGCTTCTCCCCCAATTTGTGGTGGTCTTGATGTTGTTACAATAATTGAGGGACCTACAGTTTTATGCTGCCTTCGAACGGCAAATGGATCTTATGAAATCTTTTTCATGACAGAAATACGCTCGGAAGTTTGCCATTCTCTGCCGAGGGCCAACCGCTGTCATCTTGATGTTGTTACAATAATTGAGGGACCTACAGTTTTACGCTGCCTTCGAACGGTAAATGGATTTTATGAAATCTTTTTCATGGCAGAAATATACTCCGAAGTTTGCCATTCTCTGCCGAGGGCCAACCGCTGTGAAGAAAAAACCTATTTTTTGCGATATTGCTTTGACCAGCGCTCGGACCCAGGTCGTTCGGAAACTGAGCGTTTAGTGTTCGCAGGAAATATTTATAGAATCTAAATTAGTAACCGCTACATAAAGAGATCTTGAGAATTGTCAAAAAGCTACAGACTTAAATTCACAACAAAAACTTCGTTGTTTACAAAAAGTTCAATCACATGGTTTCGCGATGGATAATTCTTGCCAGCTAAAATTTTTTCAGCACAAAATGACTGGTTTACTCGCATCGAATAGTCACTTTTCTCTGTCAAGTTTTGATTGCTGTTTTGTGATAATTCGTATTAATAAAGTCAAAATATTGCGTTGCGAACTATCACAATGGTTTTAGGCTCTTCGGATTTTTGGTCTGTAACCCTTTGGATTTAGTGTGCAAGACCTAAAGGTATATTTTGTTCCGAAAAGAAAAGTAAAGCTTTGTATGGTTAACATGAGCATAATTCAATATTATTGAATCATGTAACATGAGCTCAGAAATATTTTTTAATTTTCTGACAACTGGGAAATTTTGAAAAAACAAAAGTTTGGAGAACAGTGTGATATATACATACATACATACATACATATTGATAAGTGTTCNATACATACATACATACATACATACATACATACATACATACATACATATTGATAAGTGTTTAACTTTCAGTATGCATGACGAATTTTGATATTAGTTTTAGCGATTTTTGCTCATAGAAATTTAATACGTATTTCTTAATTAACTTGTACTTATACTTTCATTGCAGGCGAACTGGTGGGGGTATGGGTCTGAGTTCGAGTCGCTTGACTGGCACGCCATCGTCGTCGAAGCGAATCGATGATAATTCTTCGGTGCAAGATGAATCCTTAGACGGCGAAGATTCCGGCAATTAACATATTAATTAAAGCTAAATTTTTAATTGAATGAATATACGAAACATATTTTAATTTCGCTTATTACTTACAAAATCAAACACTCCATTTCTCTGCCGACAATTATTTTGTTAGCAGCAACTAAATTATCAAGCTATAGAAAAACAGCACTTCACCCATACAACATTTAAAAAATACGCGAAAAAGTATCGAAAATACCGTATTGATTATCAATTAAAAACATTTGTATACTTTTTATATGTCCACGTGACTTTTATACATACATTCTCCACTTAAGCATAGAGGTATGTATAATGCATGCCCGTATATATAAATTCAAAACGTACCAAACAAATGCATAGCCGATTTACCAAATTTATACCATAATTTAGGTGAGCCCATAGACGAGTATTTGAGTATTTACGGAAAATTGCATTTATACAATTAAGAGAAAAATAAAATTATAAAAATATACAGGGTAAAACGGAATATTTATTGGCACGTTATGTATACACTAAACTTTACAGTGTGTATTCGTTATACAGGTTGCAATTTTTCCGAGTACTTCCGTTGTTTCCTTGTAATTATTATTATTAGAAGCAGAGTGATTAGAATAAAGAATCAGAATATTTCAAATTTTTTTCTAAATTCGTTAACCAATGCTTGATTTTGATTTAATTGCAGTGTACAGTGTATTTTCTTATTGAATAGGATTTTATCACCTAAACTTGTTAGAAACCTTTAAAACCTTCTTAAGGATATGGCGTGAGACAGGGGCGTATATACATACATATGTACCATGAGTGTACAACATCTGCTCTGAAAACCAACAAAATTAAATTGAGAAAATACGTACATACATACATATATCGGTGTATAAAATGATTTATTGCACATTCCCACACCTCAAGTATTAAATTTTTTTGAAAGATACATGCCGTGCCTTAATAAATGCGTTCAATACTGGTCGTTGGTGTATGCAGGACAGATTTGAATTTTCACATGATCACACAAAAATATATCGCCAACAAACTTTATTTTTAAAGCAAACCGTTGTGCTTAATTGGGAAAACGAAATGACAGGGACCCCAAATAATGATTGTTTATCAGATATCAAGAACGAAAAAAAACGTACCTACTGTAAGAGCAATGATTCTTTCATAGGGAACCCTTTTCTACTTTTATGTGCTAACATTTTTTGTAGTTTTGCTATAAAACACATATAAAAATGATTTTCATTTATTGCTCAGAAAATAAAAGATATTTTTTTTGCAGACAACAAATATTTTTTAATCAATCGTAATTCGCTTTAGGTGATGATATTGACTAACAATAATAACTATTTTAATATATACACACCATATTGTAACTTACTCAGTAACATTTATTTTCCAAGCGAAAAATTAAAATTAAAAAATAGNAAATAAAAGATATTTTTTTTGCAGACAACAAATATTTTTTAATCAATCGTAATTCGCTTTAGGTGATGATATTGACAAACAATAATAACTATTTTAATATATACACACCATATTGTAACTTACTCAGTAACATTTATTTTCCAAGCGAAAAGTTAAAATTAAAAAATAATTATTATTAAAAAGTATTTTTTTAAATTAAACTTTCGTTACGGTCACTGAGAATCAGAAGAGTATAAAAAAAATTGGGGTATGAGATAACTGCGTATAGAAAATAGCCCATATGTGTACATACGTACATACTAGGAATGTTAATCCCGGGATCTCGGCCTTTTTTAGGTCCGGAAAATCGCGGGATTCTTGGCAAATAATCCCGGGATTTTCGCGATTTTTAATTTGTACTAATGGCAATAATAGTAACTACTTCTCTTGACCAGTATTGGCTATATTTATTTTTTATTTAATAATTAATATTTTTTTATAAATGTCTAGCTCATTATACATATAACACCCTGCGATAGTAAATTTTACACACAAAAATCAATATACTCGCGAAACCATGGGCCAAATATTGTAAAATTGTGTTTTTAGTTTTTCACATTAACTTCAGTAATTGAAAAATGATTTAAGCATTTCTGTGAAATGTGCTTAGAGATGAAGCATAGGTATCAAATTAAAGAGGCAATTCTGTAGAATTTAATCAGATTAAATGTTTTGGTGCACAAGGACTGGTACATATTAAAATGTCCTTTTTCGTCCTTCTAACTTTATCAGCTTAAAAAATTACCTTTCGTTCTTGTGAATCCAAAAAACTTTATTTTTTTTTTTAATTCTAAACAAATTTTCTCATTCATTTGGTACCCATATTTATTTATTTATTTTGAATTTTTTAAATAACTTGGAATTAATCATATCTTTGAAATTACAAAGTCCTTTAAAATATATCCTGATGTCAGAGAGAAAAAAATAAAAACGCCACTTTAAATAAAAAGTGGGTGGGAGAGGTAGAAGCAATTTTTTCGATTTAAGTTATTGAAAAGTAATAAATATCTAAATCCCGGGACTAATCCCGGGATTGTGATAATGACATCCCCAAAATGCCGGGTTCGTAAAAATCGAAAAAATTAACATCCCTAGTACATACATATGTAGTAAAAGTACATGCGTGCCCAATAAACACGAATTTCAGATAGTTCATCTTTGATTAAGTGTTACCCATTTATTGAAGCTAGCTTAAAATTCTGTTAACAGCCGTCATCGATTCGCCAACAGTTAGCGAGTGGCGAAACGAACGAACTCGATGAGGTATAACCAAACTCGCTATCGTCTATCCGTGCTAGCTAACTTTGTTGTTGCTTTCACATGCAAAATTCTTCTTTAAGCGACCGGAACTCAAACATAGCGAGCGAGAAGTGGCGAATCGATGACGGCTAATGTAGCTAGCAGCAATGGCAAATGGCGAGTTTGGTTGCACTTCATTGATTTCGTTTGTTTCGGCACTCGCTAACTGTGGGCGAATCGATGGCGGCAAATATAAATTACTACAGATGTATGAGTCAAACATGCATCTTAGTATCAATAATTCATTTTACTGAATGTAAACCNTAGCTAGCAGCAATGGCAAATGGCGAGTTTGGTTGCACTTCATTGATTTCATTTGTTTCGGCACTCGCTAACTGTGGGCGAATCGATGGCGGCAAATATAAATTACTATAGATGTATGAGTCAAACATGCATCTTAGTATCAATAATTCATTTTACTGAATGTAAACTCTCGACATATTCCAAACAAAACTTTTAGCAGATTAGTATTGCACTCCAGTTGGCAGAAATTAGTAAAGTCTCTGTTAGAAGCAGTTTATTTTTATGTTTTGGAGCTGGAGAGTTGACATGCACCGAGCAAGTCAACTTCCGATTGTGTTAGTTGCTTTCGCCATCAAACACAAGAACTATTCGAATACAAGCAAAGGGAGGATCTTATTAAAGAACTATCACGAATGAAGAACCGTTCCAATTGCCGACTGGAGCATATAAATAAATCAATATGTGAAGGTGTTATTCTGTCCTGAATTTTCCGGTTTTTTTTAATGCTTTCGGATGCAGTCTTTCTAAATTGAGTTTATATGATAATATATAGAAGAAATACAACTGTACTCATATATAAATTTTACTATTCATGTTTTTAATTCTTCTAATACTGCATCAAATAATTGAGCAGTCCACTTTCAAAGAGCGTTATGTGATTTTATAATAGTAAGCCATAAATAAAATAAAAACCGTCTACAACAACAAGTAAAATCCAAGTTGTATCTTTTTTTATTATCTAAAAATTTGCATAAATAAGAGCCTAATAACATTAAAAAACAAAATCGCAATATGGTAGTCTTTGAAAATTTTATATATAAAAAATTAATATAGCGAGTTTTGGAACAGTAACTTTTACATAGCTAGCCTTTTTAGCTTTTCGCGTTCTCTCTTTCATGAAGATCGGTCCACGTTTTCTTGCAGTTTTCTAAGTTCATCAGAAGATGGAGACTTTTGAACTTGTATAAATACGTACAATAAATATTATAGCGAATTTTGAAAGTGTATACATATATACACACAGCAAGTATTATAGCGACTTTTGCTAGAGTAGCTAACATTTGACGCTATTTTATTCAGAATATATAAGGATTTTGCACTGTAATGTTAGTGGGCATGAAACTACTTTAAATACTGGCACGTTAACCACCAAAAACTAAAAATCGAAAAAATTTTACATATAGCACTTTGCAAGTGGACTACTCAATTCAGATTGCAATGGGTTAACACTAGGAATACCAATCATTCCTAATGAATACATATGTATAATATGAAAATGCTGACTTTGACCACCAGTATTCTTTAAACTTTAGGAGCATAGCTTTCGCCCGCACACAGCTATATAGCGTACAAGTGCGAGGAAACACCCCAACTTCGCTGTTATGTTCTGCAATGTGCCATCAACACAATTTCGTATAATCCAGCCCAATTCACCTTTCTCTCAAACTAACATTACTCTCTCTTGTCTGCCAAATGTTCTACATTTACCTGCAAACCATTTTTTCAGAGTATTCTGAATTGTAGAGAAATTTTAAAGAATTCGTAAGTATCTCATCCTATTTTTTGCCGAATTTTCTAAAATAAATACACTGTGCACTCTTCGAAGAATTCCTTGTAGAATCTATCCAGAATTTTCTTTATCGAACATAAATTTCTTTACGAGTTCGTGTCAACCACTTCCTATAATTTTCTTCCAAGATTTGTAAAAAAATCGTTACAGAAATGAGATCCTCCTAAAGATTTCGTTAAGATTTCGGAAACTGGTTTGCAGGGCTATTATTGCTTTATCGCCCATTCCACGAACGAACAAATATTCGTACAAACTTACAAAGCAATATAAAAACAAATAATTCTAATGTTTGTTTTGCTTGTAAATTATAAGCGACATTTTTTTTTTAATGTTCTTTTTGATGCAGAAATATTCCTGGAGCATCTAGATGAATTTCTGTATCAAAAAGAAAATTTTGAAATAAATGTCGCTTACGTTATTTTGGCGGTTAGGGCTCGTTACGTTGCGCGTTGTATGTTGCCATGCCTCTTATTTATTGAAATTCGTAACTGTTCATTCTACATTCAAATATTTTGTATCGTACACTTTACATCTTCAAAAATAGTGCCTATTTGTGTATGTGTATTAGTTGCGGAAAAGAACATACGCAATAAAACGTATTAGAATTTTAATTAATTCAGTATATTGCATTGTGCTTTCGAAACAGACGGACAGGCGCTAATTCTTAAAATAAAGTATGTATAACACAAGTTCGTAATCGTCTGTTTGAATATGGTTTTCCAGTTTGTATTTTGTACTTAAGACATATGCATATACTACACACATATAAATATATATCTAATGTTTTCCTCTTACATAAAAAAAATATAATACATAAAAAGTGAAAAAACTATGCATTAAATATAAGGTTTTAATTTTTTATATATTTTGTTTAACATGATAAAATTGTATTACCAATATTAAATGTTTATAATAACTCAAGCCGCATTATTCTTTATAAATTTAATAAATACTGAAAATATAAATATTTCGTCAAACTATCTTAGCAAAACATATATTTTCCAAATCGCCGAAAACGAAACCGAGGTGAAGTAGTTTTTCCTCAGGTTTCTGAGATTTTTGATTATGTCTGGATCAGGCATATTCTAAGGTACCGTACAACATATGTAAATATGGACACAAATCTCCTTCTCTCAATCGTGAAAATTCACTTAATCCCGAGACACCTTTAAATTAACGAAAATTAAAAAAAAATCACAACTTGAAACTAAATGGTAGTTTATATTTAAGGACCGCCATTTTGTTGCACTAAACATGCTGCTCTTCGCTTTCCTTGTATTATTTTTGAGTTAATATAAAAAGAATTTGATAAAAAAAAAATCAGTTATTAGCTTTTTATAGGAAAATGAAGTCTGCAGTATTTTTAAATGTAATGTAACAGTTAAAAACATCACAGTTTTTTGGCGCGGAATTCACCAGGTTAAAAAATGGGAAAGTCTAGTTTTCTTCGAGTATTTTCGGCCTTCTTTCCTATATCCATGTGTTTTAGGTGGAAAACTTCTTGTAGCGTAACAGTCTTTTTCATTAATTGAATTTTCAGGTAATTAGAGAGAGGGCTCGTTTTGCAAGCAATAATGAAAGCTATTCGACGTGTTATTGTCCTTTAATTGAAATATTTATTCTTTTTTACTTAAATAGGCTCAGAAAATAAGTGTTACGTAGAAAAATAAAATAACGGATGCTGCAGAAATTGCGCAGTAACATTTTTTATGCTGCTTTTTATTTGACAATGCACTATGGTCTGGAAATCTTTTTTTTTTTGCATAAATTATTAGAAATGAGATATGTCACTTAAGTTTTGTGTGTAGGCTTCTTCTTCCTCTTTCTCTTCTGTGCTAACTGACGCAAATCGGAAATGCCAAGTGAAGGCAAGTCCTTCTCCACCTGGTCTTTCCAACGCAGAGGAGGCCTTCCTCTTCCCCTTTTACCAGCATCGGGGCCCGCGTTGAATATTTTCAGAGCAGGAGCGTTTCTGTCCATTCGAACGACATGCCAAGCCAGCGGAGCCGCTGAATTTTAATTCGCTGCAATATGTCTCTCGAAAACTCCAAGCGCCGCCTCATCAGATGCTTTCATTGTCCATGCCTCCGCGCCATACACCAGCACCAGTGACTTATAGACCGTGATCTTTGTATGACGAGGGGGGACTTCTCAATTAATGCTGGTTCCCAAATAAACGAAGTCGTCTACTTTTTCAAACTTGTAACTGTCAACAGTGACGTGGGTGCCAAGACGCGTATGCTCTGACTGTTTGTGTGATGACAGGAGATACTTCGTTTTGTCCTCGTTCAGCACCAGACCCATTCGCTATCCAATCCCGAGAAGGCAGAACAGACGTTTTTACCGATAATATCGATGTCGTCGGCATACGCCAGCAATTGTACGCTCTTGTAAAGTATTGTGCCTGAGCGGTTCAGTTCTGCGGCTCTTATTATCTTCTCCAATATCAGATTAAAAAAATCACACGAAAGGGAGTCCCCTTGTCTGAAACCTCGTTTGGTATCAAACGGCTCAGAGGGGTCCTGCCCTATTCTGATGGAGCTGGTGGTATACCTCAACGTCATTTTACACAGCNGTGCTGTCGAAAGCGGCTTTGAAATCGACAAATAGATGGTGTGTGTCGATCTTTTCTCGCGGGCCTTTTCCAAGATTTGGCGTATGGCCTGGTGGATTTTCCAGGCCTAAAGCCACACTGAGAAGGTCCAATCAGTTTGTTGACGGTGGGGTTCAGTCTTTCGCACAATACGCTGGATAAGACCTTATAACCTATGCTTAGAATACTGATTCCGCGGTAGTTGGCGCTTATAGCGGGGTCGCCTTTCTTGTGGATTGGGCAGAGCATACTTAAATTCCAGTCGTCGGGCATGCGTTCATCTGACCATATTCTGCATACGAGCTGATGCATTCACCTCATCAGCTCCTCGCCGCCTTACTTGAATAGCTCGGCAGCCGCGTAATCGCTATTCGTACCTCGTCATAGTCAGGCGGTGGGGCAGCTACTCCATCATCAGCGACTGGGGACTCGGGTTCGTCTTCTTCACTACTTTCAGCGCTGCTACAATTCAGTAGGTTGTAAAAGTGTTCCCTCCACAATTTAAGTACATTCTGGATATCGGTCACTAGGTCGCCATTGTTGTTCTTACAGGAGTTCGCCCCGGTCTTGAAACCTTCCGTAAATCGCTTAACCCCTTGGTAGAATTTTCGGGCGTTTGTAGGCTTAGTATGCCACATAAATAGAAGAAGTAAAAAGAAGACAAATTTGAGGCGTGGCACGCCCACTCCACTCATACAAATACAAAGAGTGATATCATTCAGCTGCCAGTAAAGCTAGAAAAGCTAAAGTTGGTATAAGGGGGAATACGACCTATTTAAAATTTTGAAAAAGGGGCGTGGTCCACTCACTGACAAGGAAAATTCGTATATCTCACCAATCACTTGACCGATCTTAACAAAATTTAGTACATATAGTGTCACTAGTATATTCAGATAGACCTAATGAGATAAACTTATATAGTTATAAGTGGACGGTATCACGCCCACTTTCCAAAATTCCATAATGTCACTTATTTTCAAGGGATTGTTGTGAGTAT